>NW_028141628.1:0-22026 GCF_030444845.1 Prenolepis imparis
ACAGTTCTCAAATCTTCAAAACATTTAACTCCAGTCACATGTAGTAGAAGAAGACGGAGATAAAATCTCTCAATATCTTTTATGCTTACTGTATAGAGTCTTGAAATTATTTTTTCACCACCTTTTTTGCGTGGCTTCCACTTAGTTTCTTTTTTATCATATACATAATGATAAGGAATATCTGTGTAAATAAAATTCACTGCATTTTCATCAGATTGATTTAATTTGAACCATGCAGTCAGCGTAGTATCTCGAGTGAGCTCTCTCTGAGCAGCTTGCTCTTCATTTCCTGCTCGAAAATAAACCATTTGACGATTAGGCAAATGAACTGCCAATCTGATTACTGTATGAGACCTCATAAACAGATCGTATCCGTTCAGTCTCCACATTGCTTCTGGAGCACTAATATATCTTGCATCCAGGAATGATTTAATTTCATCTATTTTAATTAGCCTTATGCCATCTCGTGCTTACACTTCAATCGCAGCACAGTCAAATCCTTTATGAATATATTTATATAAGTATTTTACGCTCTTCACCGATGAACATATTTCCAAATTGATATGTCGATCATATTTCATGATTAAATATGGTGAATATGGCACCACCCATCGATTATCAACTTCTTTGCCTCTAACGATGTATTTTTTACCAAAATTCCTTCGTTGATACATAGGATATCCATTCACATTAGCATTAGTTTCTTCACGAAACTCTTTTGGAAAACCTTTTGAACATTTTCCATCGTCTCCAGTGCAAGGATATCTGTGGGAGGAATCTCCACAAGGACCATGAATCATGTGCTTCAAAATTTTTAAATTAAGTTCTGAATATCTTTCTTCATCAGGGATTTCAGCCCATATCATCATGTCAATAACTTCTTGAAGTCGGGGCTTATCTTCATCACTCAACATTGCAAGTAAATGCAAATGTGGAAGTCCTCTTTTTTGAAATTCAATCACACCTGCATAAGCAATTATATTTCCAAAAATTTTATTATGAATTAGATCATTTAAAATCTCTTTGACATCCAAGTTAAATGTTTTAGCGACCAAATCTGGTCGAAATTCTATTAAACATCCATCAAGATTATCCTTAATTTCTGGGCATTGAGGATTGCAAGTCATTGTAAGAAAAATATCTGGTTTACCAAACTTTCTTACCAAAGACATAGCATCTTGGTACCTTTCTTGCATGTTTCTTGGACTGCCCATAAATGAAGATGGTAATATCACAGGTATACCAGCTGTAATTCCTTCATTTTGTGCTCGATTATCTAGGTGATCCATTAATCCCGAATAAAGTTTTGCTCTTAATTGAGGTTGATTTAATTTAATATAATTAAGCCTATTTGCTTCAGTTTTCATATCGGCATCAAGTATAAATTGACATCTCAATTTGCCTGCCTTTTTAAATTGACTAAATTCTAATCTTGGTGCTAACAGGTGAGCATAATAATCCATTTGAGTTACTTTGAATCCTGGATATTTAGGATTATATGATTTAAGTTCTGAATGCCATCCATTGTTACCATATGGATATAACAAAGGATAACACATTGGGTCACACCTTTTGTCTAGAATTGATATTTGTTGAACATCGTTCGAATTTTTATTATAAATCCGAACGTCTCTTTCAAATGGAGGCTCACCATCTACATTCTTAAAGACCACAGCTATTTCATTTGCTTGTGGAGCATTGTATCTTCTTTGATCTTGTTGAGGATTTTTTCTAAAGGACAACATTAAATTTATGGTTTTATTTCCTATCGGATTAGATAAGATCTTGTTCAACTTGACGCATCATCTTGAATGTTTTTGCAAATTCATTGCATTGAACCATAAAACTTGACAACTCTTTCATTATTTCTGAATCACACTCCTTATTAGCTTTGTTATTCATTCTATGATTTACAGCTTCTTCTGTATCTAAAAAGTAAAGCTGTGCAAATCGCGGAGCTTGCCCATCCGCTGGGCGCATTGCTGTTGAAGTTAAATGATGATATTACCCATGAATCTTTAAGCAATAAGGAGCATTGTTCACAACATCCAATGGATTTCTATTTCCCGGCGCACCCATTGAAGCCATAGCTAAAGCGCTGTTATATGAACGAATATTATTCATAAAATTTTTTGATTTATAATCATTTCCATTATATAATTTTTTAAGAAAATCAGGACAATTTATTGGCTTTAATTGAAGCTTGCCTTTTTGACAACAATATGTAAATTTTCCATCTTTAGATTTTTCACATGCAAAGTTTAACGATTTGCAAAATTGGCATTCTACATTCATTTGGCCAAGTGTAAGTATAAACTGGCACATTTATTTCATGGTCCTTGGCAATTAGCGCAATGTAATGATTTAATTGTTTAGCTTTTTGTCTTCCTTGAGCATGTCTCTGGGCATCAGCTTCAAGTCGTTGAGACCTTGCGTCATCATTTTCGTCGGCCCTCTGCTGAGCATGTCTCTGGGCATCAGCTTCGAGTCGTTGAGACTTTGCGTCATCATTTTCGTGGGTCCTTTGCTGAGCATGTCTCTGAGCATCAGCTTCGAGTCGTTGCGTTATCATTTTCATTGATCCTCTCCTGAGAATTTCTTTGAACATTAGCTTCAAGTCTTTGAGACCTTTCCTCAAAACTCTCAATTATTCGTATTTGTCGTAAGCGCTTGCTTTCGCGACTCACTTTATACAAATTTCCGCCTTTTCTCTTTTGAGGCATACTTGTCTACGTCGTACCGTATACGACGTATACGTAGGTATATTATACGAATTGTTAAATAACAATAGAGTATTTTTTAAATATATATAATAGTAATTTTTGAATATATATGTTCTCAAATATATGTTATTGCCTAATTTTATATAAAAAAATTATATATATATATATATATATATATATATATATATATAAGTGCCGTAATAATTATATTTATATTATTCTATATATATAAGTATTATTTGTCTTTCTGTATGACCAAGAATTATTTATTCATTAGTTCATCGATTTTCTTGATGAATCTTTTCTTTTTCGTGCTTATTATGTTTTATATTAATTCTTTATATAGGCACACAGCAGCTTTTTTTTATAGGCGCACCGCAGCCTTTTTTTATATGCGCACAACAATCTTTTTTTATAAACGCACAGCAGCCTTTTTTTATAGGCACACAGCAGCCTCTTTTTATAGGCGCACATCAGCCTCTTTTTATAGGCGCACAGCAGCCTCTTTTTATAGGCGCACAGCAGCCTTTTTTTATAGGCGCACAGCAGCCTCTTTTTATAAGCGTACTGCAGCCTTTTATTATAGGCGCACAGCAGCCTTTTTTATAGGCGCACAGCAGCCTTTTTTTACAGGCGCACAGCAGCCTTTTTTATAGGCGTACAGCAGCCTTTTTTTACAGGCGCACAGCAGCCTTTTTATATAATTCTATATATTTTTCTATCTATCTATATCTATTTTATATAATTTTATAATATAGATTTTTATATAATGTATATAAATTTTTTTTATATAATTTTTATATAATTGAATTTTTAATATCTTAGAAATCTTTTTTTCATATAAGAAAAATATAATAAAAGTGTAATTATTAAATAATATTAATTACAAATATTTAAACACAATTATTACAAATTTCTATATATATAATTATGTAAAATATTTACCGTTTCTCCCTTCACTCTCCCTCTTCAACGTTATAACTTCGTCTATTACTATTTCCTTTCTCGTAAAATTTTACACCTTCGACTCCTTCTTTGTTGTGCGGATTTTATTTATTATAACATTTTCTATTTTATTTGACCTATCCATTATGACATTTAACGTAATTTAATTTGAAACCAGCAATTTATTATAGATAAATTTATTAAATGACTCACGTTAAAAAATCGAAACTCATCCCTAAGGGGTGATTTTTACAAAATTACACCAAGAACTAATTTTTGAAAAATTTGTGTATGTGTTTTTGTATATGTGTGCAATTCGTGTAAATAAACCTTTAATTTGTATGCCTTGACTATAGTAACATTTATCTTCAATATTATTATATTATGCGTACCACATTTCTTTCAACTGTTCTTTGTAGTTAATGTCACACATCTCTAATTACTACGTATAATTGTATAAATCGGCTTCTAATTAATCAAGATGTCTAAAGAGATAAACGAAAATGCGTGCAACACCAGTGAGCATAATGTAAGTAAATTTTAATTTCAAAGAGAGACAGAGAGAGATAGATATATAGATAGATAGATAGATAGATAGATAGATAGAGAGAGAGAGAGAGAGAGGGAGAGAGAGAGAGAGAGAGGGAGAGAGAGGGAGAGAGAGGGAGAGAGAGGGAGAGAGAGGGAGAGAGAGGGAGAGAGAGGGAGAGAGAGGGAGAGAGAGGGAGAGAGAGGGAGAGAGAGGGAGAGAGAGGGAGAGAGAGGGAGAGAGAGGGAGAGAGAGGGAGAGAGAGGGAGAGAGAGGGAGAGAGAGGGAGAGAGAGGGAGAGAGAGGGAGAGAGAGGGAGAGAGAGGGAGAGAGAGGGAGAGAGAGGGAGAGAGAGGGAGAGAGAGGGAGAGAGAGGGAGAGAGAGGGAGAGAGAGGGAGAGAGAGGGAGAGAGAGGGAGAGAGAGGGAGAGAGAGGGAGAGAGAGGGAGAGAGAGGGAGAGAGAGGGAGAGAGAGGGAGAGAGAGGGAGAGAGAGGGAGAGAGAGGGAGAGAGAGGGAGAGAGAGGGAGAGAGAGGGAGAGAGAGGGAGAGAGAGGGAGAGAGAGGGAGAGAGAGGGAGAGAGAGGGAGAGAGAGGGAGAGAGAGGGAGAGAGAGGGAGAGAGAGGGAGAGAGAGGGAGAGAGAGGGAGAGAGAGGGAGAGAGAGGGAGAGAGAGGGAGAGAGAGGGAGAGAGAGGGAGAGAGAGGGAGAGAGAGGGAGAGAGAGGGAGAGAGAGGGAGAGAGAGGGAGAGAGAGGGAGAGAGAGGGAGAGAGAGGGAGAGAGAGGGAGAGAGAGGGAGAGAGAGGGAGAGAGAGGGAGAGAGAGGGAGAGAGAGGGAGAGAGAGGGAGAGAGAGGGAGAGAGAGGGAGAGAGAGGGAGAGAGAGGGAGAGAGAGGGAGAGAGAGGGAGAGAGAGGGAGAGAGAGGGAGAGAGAGGGAGAGAGAGGGAGAGAGAGGGAGAGAGAGAGAGAGAGAGAGAAAGAGATAATATGGTTAAGATAGAGAGAGAAAGAGAGAGATTTTGTATTTGTGTGTTAAAGATAGAGAGAGAAAGAGAGAGAGAGAAATTTAGATTATTAATCTTCTATATATATATATATATATATATATATATATATATCTTTTTAGGATCAGATCAGTCGCGAACTTAGCGCTGAAAATAATATTTTAAAGACGGAAATGCAGGAGTTACAGCGGCAATTGGCCGCTGCTTTGGCCAAACAGCAACCACAGCCCGTAGTGGTGTTGACTGACGAAAATACACAGCCTGCAGTGGTGGTGGCTGCTGACGATCCACAGCCTGCAGTGATACCCCCAGAAGATTTTTTAAAGGATTCATTGCAATGTAAGTATAATAATAAAGAATAATAAATAAAAATAAATATTAAATAATATAATTTTTTTACAGTAAAACAGAAAGCTCGATGGGCAAGAGCCGGAAGAGGCCGACTACGCGGACGCGGACGTGGCCGTGGCCGTGGACGCGAACGTGGCCGCGGACGCGGAAATACAATTATTAATTATATTAACATGTAATAATATATTATATAATTAATTTTTTTCAAATATATCTTCTTTCCCTTTAGCCTCCTTCTTCCTCTCTCTCTCTCCCGCCACAAAACATAACAAAAATTTATTTACATAAATAAATATTATTTATTTATATAAATAAATTATTATTAATATTATTGATATAATTTTTTTATTATTAATTTATTATTAAATAAATATTTTATTGTTATTAATATTATAAATATTATTTTTTTTATTATTTATTTATTAGTTTTTTAGTTTTATTATTGTTTGTTATTTTTATTATTTATGATGTTAGTTTATTAATTTTTTTAAATTAATTTTTGTAAACTATAATTTTTACATATAATATTACTGTTATTGTTACGTATCCCATATTGCAAATTGTAGAAAATTTAATTATTAATATTATATTTGGGCATATCTCAAACAAAAGTTGTAATATTTATTCTATTAATTTTGAAAAAATAATTAAATTAGCGTATAGAAATTTAAAAAGCAGCGAATTTTATTAAATAATAATTAACAAATAAAAATTTTTAATATATAATTTTTATTAAATATCTAAACATGTAAAAAATACACATATTTAATAATTTAAATAATTATTTTATACCAAATTATATTTTTTTAATTTTTTTATCCTTTTTTTCATCATTGTCATTATTATCTTCTTTCCGCTTTTTATTTTTTTTCTGAAATTTATCTTTAAATTCATTCTTCATACACTCCTCCTTCTTTAGCTCCTCTCGTTTTTCAAATTCTTCTAATGCCATTATTAATACATGATCTAGCCCATCTTCAAGTACTGAAATTTTTTATTTATATATATAGATTAGGTTATATCTTTATATATATGTAATAATATTAATTTAAATAAAACGATTGACAAATTTATAAAAAAATATCATTTTATTTAAATAAATTAATTATTGTTTATATTTTTACCATTTTGAAATTCTTCAATTTCTGTTGATATATTTAATTGATTCATCGTTATATTTTTAATTTCAAATCCATTTGTTTCATTTATCAGAACATTTTCTATTTCTTTCGGTATATTATTTTCTTCCACAATTGAATTTTCAAATTCATTTGTATTAATTTGATCATCTTCAATTACTGAAATTTTTTAATTAAAAAATATATTAGATTATATGTTAATGTGATAATATATTAATTTAAATAAAACAATTAACAAATTAAAAAAAAATATATTATTTTATTTAAATAAATTAATTATTATTTATATTTACCATTTAGAAATTCTTCAATTTCTTTTTCTATTTCTTTCGGTATATTATTTTCTTCCATGATTGTATTTTCAAATTGATTTGTATTCGTTTGATCAATGATGACATTTAATATGTGAAACCAGCTACTTATATATATAGATATAGATAGATAGATAGTCATTTCTGAAATGACATGTAAATAAAACTCATCACCTCTAAGGGGTGATTTTTGCAAAATCTCACTGAACAAAATAATTAAAAAATTTTTACGATTTAAAAAAAACAATACATTAATAAATAAATGCTCTTACTTAATAACACCATTTAACAATCACGCCACTACCAAAAGATGATTTTATTAAAATTATATGTTTCTCTTTTATAACTACAAAGTTTATTAACATAAAATAACATTTTTTAAATGCGCACGCGCGTGAGTAGATGCGTGGGTGGGTGAGTTGGGGTGTAAAATTAAAAAAAACCACATAGTAGCCATCTCTAATAAATTTGCTAAATTTTGCTACCAATTTCTTGAAAATCGGTCAATAAATTTGTAAATGCGTGAGTGGGTGCGTTGGTGGGTGCGTATGTAGACAAAACTTAAAAAAAATCACATACAGTAACCATCTTTGAAAAATTTGCGAAATTTTAGTACCAATTTAGTGAAAATCGTTTAATAAATGTGTGAATGCGTGTGTGGATGCGTGGGTGGGTGCGTAAGTAGACAAAACTAAAAAAATCACATATAATAGTCATCCCCGAATAATTTTCGAAATTTTGGTACCAATTTCGTGAAAATCGGTTAACAAATTTATGAGTGCGTGGGTGGTTGCGTGGGTTAGCAAAACTTTAAAAATTAAAAATTTGAAAATTTTAATTCCAATTTCGAATCGTTCACCAATTTCGTGAAAATCAGTGAACAAATGTATTAGTACGTGGGTGGGTGCGTGGGTGGTTGCGAGGGTTTGTTAAAAAAAATCACATATAATAGCCATCCCCGAAAAATTTGATAAATTTTGTTACCAATTTCATGCAAATAGATGAAAAAATATATGATTGCGTAGGTGGGTGCGTGGGTGGTTGCGTGGGTGGGCAAAACTTTAAAATAACCATAATGGTCATCCCTTAAAAATATCGAAAATTTTACTACCAATTTCGAAAACATCGGTTAATAAATATGTGATTGCTTGGGTGGGTGCGTGGGTGAAGGTGTAAAACAAAAAAAATCACATATAGTAGCCATCCCCGAATAATTAGCGAAATTTTGGAACCAATTTATTGAAAATCGGTTAACAAATGTATGAGTGCGTAGGTGGGTGCGTGGGTGGTTGCGAGGGTGGGTTAAAAAAATCACATATAGTAGCCATCACCGAAAAATTTGCTGAATTTTTTTACGAATTTATTGAAAATCGGTGAACAAATGTATAAGTGCGTTGGTTGGTTTTTTGGGTGGTTGCGTGGGTGGGCAAAACCCACGCAACCACCCACATACAATGTTTTGGAACACCCTAAACACATTGGCGTAAATGGCGTAAAAATCTGTAAAAAAATTATTTTCAGGAAAACATACCCTCCTCTTTGAGAAAAAAAAAATTTTTTTAAAAATTAAAATAAACCCCACAGCAGCCACCCCCGAAAAATTTGCAACATTTTGGTACTTGTTTCACAAAAATCGGTCCACAAATGTGGAAGGAGTTCGCGTACATACAGACAGACAGACGGACGGCACTTATATATATAGATGACGGAATTACGTGTAATGCTAAACAATATAAAGTAATTCCATGTAATTCTATGTAATTCTAAAGTAATTCAAAGTGAATGTATTTGTTTATAACATTTTGTTTTACAAATATAATAAATATATATTACAAATAATATTATTTATCTCGCAGTTTAAATATTCTAACTAAATATTCCTTTTTATTTATTAAAATAAATACTATTTGGAAGTTTTGCAAAAATGTCATAGGGTCTGCAATGTAATAACATTTTACAAAATTTTATGTATCGCGTCTGATTTTTTATTAAAAATATGATGTCAACTTTTTTTTAAAAATAAAATATATATTATATTTAAATATTAGTAAAATATATATATTATATATATTTAAATATTAATACTAAAATTTTAATTTAGTAGAAAAAAATGTTTTATTAAAATGAATTAAAATGAAGAAAAATATTAAGAGAAATAAATTTATAAGATATATTATTATTAATTAAATATAATATCGATATATTATACAAAAAATTCAAAATTAATATTTTTATATTATTATACAAATATTTATTTAGTTGAAACACTCAAATTAAGATTTCTATATAATACTTATTAATAATATATAGGTACCTATAACAAAACGTTCCCAATTATAAATGAAAATAAAGTCTTATTTTAAAGTGTGACTAAAAAATTCAACTCAAAAATGTTTAAAAAGTCAACTTATATAAAAAAATATTTTAAATAAAAATTTATTTATATTTTTAGATTCAATTTTTATTTTTTTATACGAAAAAATCTGCAATAAATTTTATAGTTTTTAACTAAAAAACTTTTTAAAAACTCTACTCAAATAAAACTTTAGTTTAAAAATTAATTATAATATAATTAATTTTATATATTATACAGGGTGTCTCAAAATTAAAAGCAAACCTTTTAGTAACAGATTCCTGAGATCATTTAGAGACGATTTTTCCTCAGCGAAAATACAATAACTTGGCGTAAGAATAAGAGTAGGCGTAAAGCGAAATAAATTATTTTTATTTCTTACGCCTACTCTTACTCTTACGCTTACGCTCGATTAATCAGAACGCAGGAGGAAAAATCAGTAAGTTATTCCTATCCTTACTTCTTACGCTAAGCTTACTCCACCTATTGTAGACGACGCTTAAGAGATATAAAGATATTAAGAAAGTGACAGATGTAATGTTAGGAGTAACTTGTGTGCAGAGTATATATATATATGTATGACTTTGGTACAATTCGAGGACATTTTTTGTCACGTAAGGTATATTTCGAGGACATTTCGCACTTTTCAGGACAGTCCTCATTATTTTTTTTCCCTATGGTATATTTTGGGAACTGTCCCCAAAATTACAGTTTTTATAGTTGGTAACATTTGAGGACATAAAACGAATGTCCTTATAATATACCAAATATATATGAAAATTATTTTGCATTTGGTACATTTTGAGGACATAAAAATTCAATTTACAAGTAGTATGTTTTCATGTATTCTAAATTTGTTTTTCATTCTAACTGGTACTAAAACTAAAAACAAATGTCAAATTTTATAACAATACAATCTTTATATTATATTCTCAATACGTGTCCTCAAAATATACATAACATATATATACTGCCCTTTACAGTATATAATTTATTACCACTTTTACAGGAAGACCAAACATAAATTATGTTAAAAATAATTAATAAACGCAGAAAATGTATAAACTACGAGAAAACGTATAAGTTCCGTTTTATATTTATTTGAATGTCCTCAAAATTTACCAACCATGAATTTCTGTTATAATATATCCTTTTTTACTTTGTTCTCATTAATGTGTGTAAATTTTAGTTCTGTACTGCGAATATTATATAATATTTACAGAAATAATCAATTTTTGAAGAAGACCTTTGTCACTCATATTTGATGTTTGACGATCAGACAGTTTTTAACAAAAATTGATTCTTTCTGCAAGTATTACATCACGCTCGTAAGATTAAATTCATCCGCGTCAATGTAGTCAAAAAAAAAATATTACAAAAATTCATGATTGGTAAATTTTGAGGACGTACGAATAAATTAAAAAAACGGAACTTATAATACGATATCTCTTATATATATTTACTTTACCAATTAGTTATTTAGTTTATATTTCCGTTTTACCAATAACTAATTGGTAAAACGAATACATATAAGAGGCATCCTATTATAAGTTTCGTTGTTTAATTTATTCGTATGTCCTCAAAATTTACCAACCATGAATTTCTATAAAAATAAATTCTTTTTTACTTTGCTCTCATTAATGTGTAAATTTTGGTTGTGTATTGCGAACATTGTATAATATTTACAGAAATAATCAATGTTCGAAGAAGACTTTTCTCACTCATATTTGATGTTTGACAATCAGACATCTTTGGCCGTGCAAACTAAATATGATTGGAGACAGTTTCTTCATGCTTAACAGAAATTGATTCTTTCTGCAAGTATTACATCACGATCGTAACATTAAATTCATCCGCGTCAATGTAGTAAAAAAAAAAATATTATTGCAAAAGTTTATGATTGGTAAATTTTGAGGACATACGAATAAATTAAAAAAACGGAACTTATAATACGATACCTCTTATATATATTTGCTTTACCAATTAGTTATTTAGTTTATATTTCAGTCAATAACTAATTGATAAAACGAATACATATAAGAGGCATCCTATTATAAGTTGCGTTGTTTAATTATTTCATATGTCCTCAAAATTTACCAACTATGAATTTCTGTAATAATATACTCTTTTTTACTTTGTTCTCATTAATGTGTCTAAATTTTAGTTGTGTACTGCGAACATTATATAATATTTACAGAAATAATCAATTTTTGAAGAAGACTTTTCTCACTCATATTTGATGTTTGACAATCAGACATCTTTGACCGTGCAAACTTAATATGATTGGAGACAGTTTCTTCAACTTAATAGCTTAATAGAAATTGATTCTTTCTGTAAGTATTACATGATGCAGGACAAATTACATATACATCGACGAGAACAAATAAGAGTGAATTTAATACTAATTATATAATTATACAATTGTTATTTAATTTTGTATTTATTTTCTTTATTTTGATGTTAGCGAGAACGAAATAGCGATTATAAAGTTAGAATACATGACAATATCTTAGAAAGTATAATTGGATCATGTTTTGCAATTTACATAATTTATATTATGTCGGTACAATGTTTTAAATTTTTAAACAGAATAAGCCGCTTCAATTAAAAATAACAAAAATGTAGCATAAATCGAGCATAACATGTGTATTATAATTTAGATCGATGCTGATTGATTCATTTTTATGATATACACATGCAGCTACGTCAATTTGCATATGTGTGCGATAACTTTAAAAACACAAGTTTTTGCATAACACATAAGCGAATCAATTTACCAACCAGAATCTTTCATTTATATTCTCAAAATATAAATTAAGGACTCTGTTTGATTCCTTTAGGTGTTAGGTATTACGCAAAAATTTGTGATTCCGTTCTAAATGTTGGTGCGTTATTGTCTCTGATACTACTGCAGAATATGTTTAGGCTATGTTCCATTTAACGAATGCTCACGGAATCATCCATCCTTGTTCACTAAAGGCTGAATATGCTCGCGAACGATTACTTTTCTATAAAATATTTAATTATTATTATTATTAATAACTAATTATTTGTATGTAATGTATATTATTTGGTCACTTATTTCATACATGTTTAATGTATATTTTAATTCAGTATTGGATATTAAATCCGAATATTTCTTGATTATAAAGGTATTAATAAAACTGTTAAATATCAAACTTAATTTAGAAGAGAAGAAATTACATAACTTTATAGAAGAAGAATGAAGAAAAAAAATTATCTATTAAAAGTTCAAAAGAAACTATATAATTTTGAAAAACAAATTTTTATTATCTAATTGAATTCTTTTAGAGAAGCTACTTTAACATCAATACCTACATTTAACAAACATATAGCCTTGTGAAATGCCACTATAGGAATTGCTTTTAATTTAATAGACCATCAGATTACAGATCTGATCGATTTCCATATAATAAAATATATAAAATATACAAAGAAATGTATAGATGATATATGTAAGTATAATGATATATGTGTCAGTAATAGTTAAAGATACAAAAGTCACAATTTCTAGAAGCTGTATAAGTGTGAGAGATACAATTTTATGTCTTGTATTGTAGAAAATTTTGTAATTTCTGCCTTCTGAATTGAATTTGAGATTCGACTATAATTTTGATAACACTTTGTAACACTTACTCCATAATCATTAGTTAAGTCTTAAATATTAATTGCTAACAATTTTTAATTGATAAAAGCAGCAGCAAGCATTAAAATAATATATACATAAAAATCACAGAGAATTTATAGTATACACAGAGTATATATAGAATATATACAAAACAGTGTATAGGATAAATAGAATTACACATATACGATATATAATTGTAATGTGAAATAAGAACAAAATTTATAGATATTTTTATTTTGCATCATCTTAAATAAAGATATTACAATAAATACAAAACGAACACTTTTTACGCTTTTCTCTTATTATATAATAAAAAATATGTAAAAAGTACAGAAACTTAAATTGTATTTTATATGTATATACATATATAATCTATTTAAATTAGGAATAACTGTAGACGACCCAACTGGCTTAATTGATTTTTATTAATTCGATGTCATATAAAAATACAGACTACGTTTCGACCTTTGGTTCAGGTCCTTATCAAGTCTAAAATTATATAAAAAATAATAATACGAATATATCAAAAAGAAAATCATTTTATGGATGTATAGCGTAAACCAAGTGAAACTAACGATTGGTATAAAGTAAATCATTTAAACATACCTTACGTAACATTTAATAAAATTTCAACAAATTTAAACTTCTCTAAATACATATGATGTGTCAACTACCGTTTCATAGAGATGGTAAAGAACGAACTAAGTTAAACATCCTTAATTATTCTATCATAAATAGGATTTAAATTCTCTGTGTCTTTATGTAGGTTAATCGTGTTGTTATATTTTTTTATATAAAACATTTCGGCTATCTCTCTTTTCCTAGTATGTGTTTCCTGATGTAAAATATTAAAGGTTGTCCATTTAAAGTCATGTAAATATTCATTTCTATGTTTGCTTATAACGTTCTGGTTACTACTATGCAATTTTATGTTATTCCTATGTTCTTTTATCCGAGTATTTAGGTGTCTTTTAGTTTGTCCAATGTATGTAGCGTCGCAGTCGTTGCAGTCGATCTTATATACAATCTCGGATAAAAGAACATAGGAATAACATAAAATTGCATAGTAGTAACCAGAACGTTATAAGCAAACATAGAAATGAATATTTACATGACTTTAAATGGACAACCTTTAATATTTTACATCAGGAAACACATACTAGGAAAAGAGAGATAGCCGAAATGTTTTATATAAAAAAATATAACAACACGATTAACCTACATAAAGACACAGAGAATTTAAATCCTATTTATGATAGAATAATTAAGGATGTTTAACTTAGTTCGTTCTTTACCATCTCTATGAAACGGTAGTTGACACATCATATGTATTTAGAGAAGTTTAAATTTGTTGAAATTTTATTAAATGTTACGTAAGGTATGTTTAAATGATTTACTTTATACCAATCGTTAGTTTCACTTGGTTTACGCTATACATCCATAAAATGATTTTCTTTTTGATATATTCGTATTATTATTTTTTATATAATTTTAGACTTGATAAGGACCTGAACCAAAGGTCGAAACGTAGTCTGTATTTTTATATGACATCGAATTAATAAAAATCAATTAAGCCAGTTGGGTCGTCTACAGTTATTCCTAAAGCAGTGGTATCAACGCAGAGTACTCAAAAATACTTGCTATAATCTATTTAAACATAAAACATTTTTATAAAATAAATCTTCATGGAAAGTTTGTGTTTACATTATATAACGCATTATCACAATGTCTTATCTAAACATGTATTTAATATAAAACAAAAATAAAAACAAAAATATTTTCTTTTATAAATATTTAGTTTGTATCATCATACATATTTAAACTTAAAATAACGAATATAAAAATTGTAATTATAGTATAATAATTATCACATTAGGAAAATTAAATATATCAAATTACTTTTATAAAAATTTAAATAAAAATTTTAATATTTATTTCGTGCAATATTTGAGCAAAATAACAAACAAAAACTATAATCATTATATTATGCAAAACATAAAAACTATAATTATTGCATTATGAAAAATTAAACATAAATATTATTGTTTAAAGTTTTCATATTTATTTTGTGCAATATTTTAATAAAACAAAAACATTAAAACTAATTATCGCAACATGCAAAACATAAAAACTATAATTATCGCATTTTGGAAACTTAAACATATCTCAAACATAAATAAATCTTGTCAATTATAGATTAAATTAAGGTTTAATTAAAGTTTTAATATTGCACATTAAATTATTTCTTTAAAGTAAAAAAAATTGATAATTTTTGTAATAGATAGCTTAAAAATTATTTAATTTTTTCTTTTGTGTGTGTAACCATATCTCATTTGTGGAACTGTTCGTCCAGCCAAACATGGAGTACTAGATATAATATTTTGCATTTCTTTTCCAGTTAATAATATATCAGTTTGTAATTGGTTTTTAAATGTTTCTAATACAACGTCTCTTTCCTCTTGTGTCCAATGTATTCGTTTGACAGGCGTTACAAATGCATCTGTACATAAAAAAATTAAATACATTTTAATACATAAATATTTTTTTTTATTTTGTGATTATTTAATATCAAATAACATTATTAGCTTATTGATCGAATGTATATCGTAAATTAGGTTTTTACCTCCTGATCTATGTTTTTTTTGTATCGCTTTCATTTCATTTTTTGTACGTTTTTTATATATTGGACTTGATAATGAGTCTATATTAAAAACATAAAAATATGTTAAAATCATAAAGAAATAATTTTTATTTATAATTTATTAATTATAGATAGTTTATTAATATTTGAGAAAAAATAAATGTATAATATTTGAAAAAATAAATAAAATAATAATAAATTTTCTACTCACTGTCACTTTATTGCTGCAAATAACTAATTTTGTCAGATATCTCATTATCCTCTGTAATATCTGTGTTCATATTACTTTCATTCTCGCTGTCGCTTTCATCAATTAAATTGTTCGCTGCATCTCTCACGCGCAGCTTCTAGAAGTTGTGAGACTTCTGTAATATCTTTAACTATTACCGGTTTTCTGTATACTTCCTTGTGTATTTTTTCATGGTGGCCATGAAATTGGCCAAATCTGTAATCTGGTGGTCTGTTAAATTAAGAGTAATTCCCATAGTGGCAATGTGTTTTCTGAGTGTAGTACCACGTAATGTATCAGGAAATTCAGTTCCACTCTCTTTAGTAAAACGTAACATGACTCGATATGCACTTAAATGTTTATCAATTCTTTTATCATGCCCTGGAATACCAAATAAGTAAGGATTTTTCACATGCACTTTGGCTTTATTTCTAAACTGTAAAAACGTTTGTGCACATTCTAAATTAAGGTCATCTAATATTATGGGAACAGTTCTTCCTAACTTTCCGCGTATACAAAATCGCACATATTTTTGTGCCTGTTCTATTTTTTCTTTAGATAATCCACTGAACGTATCAATGTTTTCATTAATTCTTTCGTAATTTTTGAAATCAGAAATTAATATTCGCTCAGTTTCTCCTGGCCGGCGGCGGTTAAATAATTGTATTGATGTTAAAGTAGCTTCTCCAAGAGAAATCCAATCAGATATTGAAAATTTGTTTTTCAACTTATTGTATGATTCCTTTTGAACTTTTAATAAATGATTTCGCAATTTTTTTATGTCCTCCATTGTAGGAAGTTTTGTAATTTTTGTCTTCTAAATTGAGTTTGAGATTCAACTACAGTTTTGTTAACACTTGCTCCATAATCAACAGTCAACAGTTTTAAAAAATTTTTTGCATTTATTTTCGTGTTATCGTCATGTTCCTTTATGCATTTGATTATTAAAAGTTCGCCAATATACTTTACATATGTACCAAGATTAGATCCAATGGCAGGCTTTTCATAAGTATCCTTTTCTTTGTTATATTGTGCAACAATGTTTATGGCATCTAAAAAGGTATCGTAATATTTTGGGTCATAAATAGAAGTCATAGACGTTACACTATTATTAATATTTCTCATCACTATCAATAAGCGACTAACAAGCCGCAATCGAGCTCGAATCATTTGTAAATGATGCGATGAGTGCCTGTATTTTTTACTCTGAGAATTCGCATATAATAGTAACAAACTATCGTAACGAATATTGCGCGTTACGTCATCATTTCTCATTGCTGGTAATACTAATCGCCGTACTCTCTCATCAGCTTCTTTGAGACATTTGCCTTCTAGCCTCCGACCCATTACTTTAACGATGCGACTGTTTTTTCCTGACCGACCTGTACATTTTTTGAAATGATGTCTTATTGTCGATTTTAAGTAGTGACCCTTGCAATTCCCACATGCGAGATAATTTTTAAGAATCTTGGGTTTATTTTCTCTTGCCCGTCTACATGGAATAAAACCTTGCTCTTCGTACTGTTTTTCAATGTTGAAGTTGAAATTTCCTTTTTTTCTTAAAATATCGATGATATTTCTTCTTTCTCTACAACCTTTTGGTAAATATTTAAACTTTTGAACTTCAGGTTCGTTGGAATGTACTAATTCTAAATGTCGAGCAATCTTTGTCTGCATTTTGTGACAGAATACACACATATATTTTTTTATGCCAGCAAGTTTTGTAGGTATTACTGTTTGTTCATCTTGCCGGGTTTCGCATTCCTTAATACTAACATCCATGCCTGTAGATGTCGTCGATTCATTTTGTGCATTAGAAAGGTGCTTTTTGTCATTTTCATGTTCGGATTTCTCTACGTCTTCAGAATCACTCGCAGTTGACGAATATTCGCTTTGTATATAATCAGAATCATTTTCAACTTCTGTCTCTATTTACAAAAAGAGAAAATATTAAATAATAAGTATATAATTAAATAATAAGTATAAACATTCAAAAATAATTAAAATTAAGTAACAACATATAATATGATTATAATACCTTGTATCTTAGTATCATTCTCTTGTGCACAGCATAAATTAACATTGTTTGTTTCTATTTCTTTTAACTTGAAGGAAGTTGAAGGAAACGTTTTTTCGTTGTTATTATTATCCAATATTGAATTAAAACATACATCTATGGAATAATAAGTAATCAAATAATATATATTAAGTAACTAATTAGTGTCTAACAATAAACAGTAATAAATTGAATAATTTATAGAAAAGTAATAACAAGTACAAAATTTAATCGTTTTATGTACAATTCGTACAAGATAAAAAAACTACTACCTGTATTAAAAGAATTAGAAGATTTACTAGAATTCATAAAGTTGTAATCAATCATCTCTTTCTCAAGCGCATCGTTTATTATTGGTAAATGACTTAAATCATTAATGATGCCAGTGCTTGCATTTCTTACGTCATTTTTAACAAAATCGTTAGGCATATCTGTGTTTGTATATAAAGAGCAATTGTCTAAAACATGAAAAATTTTTACATATATTATTATAAGCAAATATTACATATATTATTATAAGCAATTATTTTAATATTAAAATTTGATATTATTTTTGATATTAATATTGTAACTAAATAAAATGATAATAAATAATGTAAATTAGTATTTTTTATATGTTAATAAAACCAAATTTATAATTTATATATATATATATATATATATATACTAAAGACCAAAAGGAGCTAAGTTCAATGTCAGCATAAAATGAATTTATTTGCATTTAATTTTTTTGTTAAAACTTGAAACCTTTAGATTAATACTATAAGTAGTAATATAATAATTCTTATATACAGTTCTCATATACAAACCTTTAGGATTATCAATGCATGATTGATTTCGTATAACGAATTTAGTATTTATCGTGTCGATACTAATAATTTTACATCTGAAAATAAAAATGTTTAATGTATACTACATGCAAAATAAAAAATTACTATTTCCAAAATTACCAAAAATACTCACTTATTTGTTGCAACTGTAGTTTCTGGATCTAATTTCTTTTCGGGATAACTATCTGCAATAAATGACATATTTCACTATGTAAATTAAAATATGTATGCTTTATATAAGACAGTAAAAAGAAAATTGCATAAATGATTAAGTCAATAAAATGATTAACATATATTTTTATATCATACATTAAAAATAAAGGAAAAAAATTACTTTACCTTTATTATTAATTAATTTTGATATCTCAGATATGGAAACATCTGATCCAGTTATATTTTCAAAACTAGTTAGTTCTGCAGAAACATCTGATTTCTCTAAAGATACAACTGTTGAAAATAATTATAAAATTACGTTTTTAAATAAAGGCCATTTATTCCAACTTCTTGGTAAATTTTACCTGACAGAAAGCATATCTCCATCTTTTTTCAGATAAGTTTAAAAAAGACAAACATATGCTATTTGTCAGGTAAAATTTACGAAGAAGTTATAACCGACCCTTAGATAATTAATAATAATCCCAGCACTATAACAAAAGCTATAACATCAACATAATATTGATGCTATAATTTCCAACTTAAAAATGTAACTTATGTACAAAACATGTTACATTACATTTACATTATTGAGTGACAAAATTATAACATTAATGTTATGCAATTGCTAGCTTGTATTGAGATTTTTAATTTTATTCTTTTTCTTAAGTTTATA
Source organism: Prenolepis imparis (assembly GCF_030444845.1). Lineage (NCBI taxonomy): Eukaryota > Metazoa > Arthropoda > Insecta > Hymenoptera > Formicidae > Prenolepis > Prenolepis imparis. The sequence continues at coordinate 19,591 of NW_028141628.1, forward strand.
AGTTTACCTTCGTTCAAAATCTTATCCTCCTGTAATACAATTTTATCCTCACAAACTTTATTTTTTTATGCAAAATTTCTGTTTGTTTTTTGAAGGCTTAGCTATAAAAATCGTTTTAATTTATTCAATCAGCAGTTACTGTCACAATACCTCTTTATACATATATTAAAATTTAAAAAATTGTCACAAACATTTACCATTATCTGTCTGTTGCGATGCTTCCATATTTTTTCTTTTATTAGGTACTTTGCAGCGTGATAGTATAATTTTCGGTATATCTTGAAACAAAAACAAAGATAAATTTCCATGTTTCTGTGAATTTTTATAATGTATATAATATATAAATAATATAATGAATATAATATACAAAATCTCTATTTTTATTACAAATAAATGTTTTAAGAACATACACAAATAAAAAAAACAACATAACCTAATATACGGAATACATAACCATAGATGTATAATATATTTTATATAATAAATTATTTATATATCTATGGTATATACTTACTGACTGATGCCATATTTTTTTGTTTCTCTTTCGCTTGTCGGACATGTTTTCTCAATGAATACATTTTATCAAAAGATTTATTTGATATTGCATATAATTATTCGGCTACCACTGATATGAGCCCACTTACTTGAGGTTCGATTAGATTAGTTGCGTTACGTATGTACATACATTATAGACTTACGGAACTATAGACTGTCCTCAAAATTTACCAACCATGAATTTCTGTAATAATATATTCTTTTTTACTTTGCTCTCATTGATGTGTGAAAATTTTCGTTTTGTACTGCGAACATTATATAATATTTACAGAAATAATCAATTTTTGAAGACTTTTCTCACACATATTTGATGTTTGACGATCAGACATCTTTTGCCGTGCAAATTAAATATGACTGGAGACAGTTTCCTTATTACAAAAATTTATTCTTTTTGCTTAACAAAAATTGATTCTTTCTGTAAGTATTACATCACGCTCGTAAGACTAAATTTATGCGCGTCAATAAAGTCAAAGTAAAAAAATATTACAAAAATTCATGATTGGTAAATTTTTAGGACATACGAATAAATTTAAAAAATGGAACTTATAATACGACACCTCTTATATATATTCGTTTTACCAATTAGTTATTTGATTTATATCCTTGTATATACAGAGTGTCCAAAAATTAATAGCAAATCTTTTAATGGCAGATTCCTGGGATCATTTGGGGACGATTTTTCTTCAACGAAAATGTCGAGACATCAATAATTTTCGAGTTATAAGCGATTGAAAATAAGAGGTTTGCAATTAATTTTGGAATACCCTCTATAGCTTAGTATGTATTATTTTTGCTTTAATGTTAGCGAGAATGAAAAAGCGAATATAAATCGTTTGAATTTATATTAGCGTATCTTAAAATATAAACACGAATCGCAAGTTTTTAACTTTTGCATATTATTTCAATTATCATTGATATATACAAGGATGATTAAACCAAATAACTAATCAATACAATACATATAAGAATACATAGAAGAGGTATCGTATTATAAGTTCCGTTGTTTAATTATTTCGTATGTCCTCAAAATTTACCAACTATGAATTTCTGTAATAATATATTCCTTTTTACTTTGTTCTCATTAATGTGTGTAAATTTTAGTTGTGTACTGCGAACATTGTATAATATTTACAGAAATAATCAATTTTTGAAGAAGACTTTTCTCACTCATATTTGATGTTTGACGATCAGACATCTTTGACTGTGCAAACTAAATATGCTTGGAGACAGTTTCTTCATGCTTAACAGATTCTACCTGCACGTATTACATCACGCTCGTAAGACTAAATTTATACGCATCAATGAAATCAAAGTAAAAAACATTAATTCTCATTAAAGTAAAAAAGTATTATTACAAAAATTCATGATTGGTAAATTTTAAGGACATACGAATAAATTAAAAAAACGGAACTTATAATACGGTACCTCTTCTATATAATCGTTTTACCAATCAGTTATATGGTTGATATATCTTTGTATATACATATAATTTAGTATGTATTATCATTGCTTTAATGTTAGCGAGCATGAAAAAGTGAGTATAAAGCGTTTTAATTACCATCGATATATACAAGGATAAATAAACCAAATAACTATTTGGTAGAACGAATACATGTAAGAGGTATCGTATTATAAGTTCCGTTGTTTAATTATTTCATATGTCCTCAAAATTTACCAACCATGAATTTCTGTAATAATATATTCTTTTTTACTTTGTTCTCATTAATGTTTGTTTTTGATTGTGTATTGCAAACATTGTATACTATTTACAGAAATAATCAATTTTTGAAGAAGACTTTTCTCACTCATATTTGATGTTTGACGATCAGACATCTTTGGCCGTGCGAACTAAATATGATTGGACACAGTTTTTTCATGCTT
>NW_028141629.1:0-21896 GCF_030444845.1 Prenolepis imparis
AAGCAGTGGTATCAAAAGCAGTGGTATCAACGCAGAGTACTCATATGCATAAGACGTTATAAAAGCCCTACAGACGTTAAAGAAAAGAAATGATCAAACACTGAAATCATAATTAAATAATAAGAGAAAAAAATTGTACACTTATATATAACACTGGTCAACAAAAATAAACTTTTGTGTAGTTACTAAGGATGTTTGAATGAATTTAGAGTATTTTGGGGATGCAAAAATGACAATAGTTGTGCCGAATTGGCTCTAGTTTTTGAGACAATAGATATTCAAATTACGATTTTACCCCAATATGATCTGTAGTTGCTGACATACATATGCAGCAAAGCTTGATCTGTCTTTTTAATTTTTAACATTATTTTTATTTAAATGTTAAAGAAAGGCTCGAATAACATATTAACAATTATATGAAATATATAGCGGACTAATTAAGAGCCTGGCGCGGGAGACGTAGCCCAAATATAAAAGGCACATTCGGGGAGACGCTATTAGCGCTGACAGCGTCGTTCTATCTCTGTTACTTACTAAAAGTTGAACAAGGACAAAGCACGCTAATAGCGCTAAAAGCGCGCTCCCCGAATCTAGCCAAAGATGTATATGTGAAGAAATAAATTGATTTAGAGAATTCTTTTTGTCCTTTATTAGAATGAACGTTTCGATCCGTAATATTGGACCATCCTCAGCAAAAATTTGGTTATTGTGTATTCGGTTCGTTGATCCTCCGTTGTAGTATCCGACGTTTAGTAATTAATTGTCCTTTTATTGGTTACAATCGTGAAGGATTCACTTTTTTTATCTTTTTAATCAGTTCAAGGAGTTAGGTGCCGTGGTTTGAAACTAAATCGGTCGGGCGATGTATCGGAGGTCACGATAGTTTATACATGACTTATTTTTATTTCCAACGTAATCCTGATGAGACATATATAAAAGAAAATCGTACAAACAGCATTTTTCTATGCATTAATTGTGATTATCTGAATCAGCTTACTTTGTTATTATATTATTTTACTGAATACAACGCCATTAAGTATTTCATATATGTATATACTTTTGTATGATTTGAAACAGTTTCCATATGATTTGGGGATAGGCTACGCCTAACCCTTACATTTTTTGCATTTTTTGTGCTTCATGGGGTATTATCTTAAAAATTAGAGCCAATCTAGGAAAACCAATGCCATATTCGGAATCGTGACACAAAGCGACACAAAGTTACCTTAAGGCTCCTGGGTGCTCACCGCGGCCATATTGGATTGTGACGTCAGAGGCGAGAAAGCACACGCTGAAAATTCTTAGATGCCATTTTTTAATGAAAAGATATTTCGATTAAACAGCACTTCAGATGGCTTTAGCACACTCTTAAAAACCTCCGAAAACTATCCTTTTCCCTTTATAATCAATCAACATCTGTAAAATGATCGAGATATCAGACTTTGACATGCGGAATGACTGCACATGTGCAAAGACCAGACGGACTGGGTTTCATAATATTACATTTTACAGCTGTTGATTGATTATAAAGGGGAAAGGATAGTTTTCGGGGTTTTTTAAGAGTGTGCTAAAGCCATCTGAAGTGCTGTTTCATCGAAATATTTGTTTATTTCGAAATGGCATCTAAGAAATTTTAGCGTGTGTTTTCTCGCCTCTGACGTCACGATTTCGACATGGTTGGAAAGGAGCCAGGAGCCTTAAAATCAATTTAATATAATTGGCAATAAAATTAGTGTTGACCAGTGTAATTCAGTAAAGTATCCGAGTTGAAATTTTTTTCTCCTATACTTTTGATCTCAATTTTTCAATCCAGCATCTATATTTTAAATTGTCAGATCATTTTCTTTTGAAACTATTTAATTTATAGTTTTGTCGCGAAAGTTTCTCTTTTGAGAGCTTATCAATGAGAATCTGTTAATTTATTATCTCTGTTTGAGATACACAAAAGCTTAATTCCTTTATATAAATTGAATCTATCCCATTTAGAAGAGCCAAAAAGCGTGAAAAAACCGAGATTAAAAATAGGAAGAAAATTTTGATTCGGATAAATATAAAAATAGACTCTTTTGTTATACTACTTTGGCCCTCAGGAAATCTACGTTTGCGTATCATGTATTTCGCGAGTATCTCTTTCGCTTTTACGATGTCTGATAGAAGTGCCGCATCTGATAACGAGATGCGTGACATTCTCGAGGTGCGTGTGCACAGCCGTGCACATTTCATTCGCATACGATATGTGCATAGGAATATATACGTCACGAACACATGCTCTTGCGTTTATTTCTAAAATGAATACGCGAGAAAAAGCGAGGCAGAAAATATAATAAAATTTTTTTCTAAATATATATTTTCTATAAATAATATTGTTTTTCTAAAAATACGTGATCCATATTTATCTTTATCATCTAAAATAGGTTCGTTGCTTTCAAGAGTAGAGCAAATAGGTATCTGAAAAAAGGATTAATTAATTCAAGAAAGTTTATGTTATAATTGATAGAATGTCTTCTAATGATTATTTTTTCGAGATTTTCTTCTCGAAAAAAATATTATTTATAGAAAAATTAAAAAAAAAGAGAAAAATTATATTAAAAACATAATGACAATAAGGGAGAAAGAGAAAGAATAAACAGTATTTTTATTACTTCTTCTGTCTTTCCTTTTCTCTTCTCAGGATCATTAATATTTTTTTCACATCATAATTAAATAAGACTTTAATTTTTAAGACTTGACAAAAAATATAAATCTTTACTAACTCAGAATACAAACACAAGAGACGACATCAAACCAATCCAATATTATTGTTTGTTCCATAATAATGATAGAAAAAATATTAATTTTTCCTTCAAACAACCTAATCTACCTCCCAATAAAGATGTTTGTGAAACCAGCATTAAGTTAGACCCTACATTGTTTACAGACGATAAGCAATCCATCACAGACATAAATAACAAATAGTTCATTAATTTATCATCTTTTTCTATTCCACCAAAAATCCAAAGCCTATTACAATTAGGAGAAAATTTCAACCTCCCGACCACAGATACCACCAAACTAACCACTGAATTTATAAAAAACATTGAAAATAATCTTAAAAATATTCCACAAAAAAATCAAATCGAAATAAGAAATCATACTACTCGTATTATTAATAATTCCTTCACACAACTCCTCGAACAACAAAATTAACACCCATATCCGTAGGTCAGTTTTCCTCACAAAGAAATTTCTGGAAGATAATCCGAACCTAATATTAACACGTGCAGATAAAGGAAATGTCACGGTCGCCCTCGACAAAGATAAATATCAAGAGAAAATAGACACATTGCTTAATGACGTGAACACGTATAATGTTATCAAAAAGAGTCCGATTAATAAATTAACGAACAGCTTACGTGACATCCTAACAAGATGGAAAAACGCGAATTACATTTCGAGATCTACTTATGCATATCTCTATTGTAGTGATGGGATCTTGCCGAGGGCCTATGGTCTTCCAAAAATACACGAACCAAACTGCCCTTTCCGAATGATAGTTTCATCTTTAGACAGTCCTCTATACAACTTAGCATCTTTTATTCAAAAAATCATGTACAATAATTTTCCAAAATCCAATAGTCATATTTCCAACAGTTTTGAAGTAGTTACTAAATTATCAAACAAATGTATCAGTGACAACATGAAACTGATATCCTTAGACGTAGTATCCCTATTTACAAATATTCCCATAGATTTAGCTATGGAAAGTGTTTCAAACAGATGGCAGTTTATTACACATAAATGTCCCATCCCACAAAAAGAATTTTTATTGGCTGTCAGATTCATATTGGATTCAACTTATTTCGCCTTTAATAAGGTTGTGTATAAGCAAACCTTTGGCACCCCGATGGGCTCTCCGCTTTCCCCCATCATTGCTGATATCGTTCTGCAAGATTTGGAAAACAAAGCCTTAAAAATGCTCAAATTCAAACCGTCTTTTTATTTTAGATAATACGTCGATGACATCATACTTACATCCCCTCCTTCAAACTATGACCACACACTAACAATTTTTAATTCCTTTCACCATCGCCTCCAATTTACCATGGAAATAGAAGATAAGGGCATACTGAACTTTTTGGATCTAACGCTAATTTCAAATAATAACCACATCAATTTTGATTGGTTCCACAAAAGTACTTTTTCAGGAAGATACTTAAATTTTTATTCGCAACATTCCATATGCCAAAAAAGGGGCACTATAATAGGCCTAGTTGACAGAGCTGTTCTTTTGTCTAACCCACTATATCATCAAAAAAACCTGGAATTATGCATCAGAGTTCTACTAAACAACTGTTATCCTCTTGAATTTATTTTCGAAACAATACATAGCCGCTTACACACGATATTTAAGAATAAACAGGCAAATAAAGAAATTAGCAACAGTGAACAGAACGAAGAGCGAAATCCATTCTTTGTTATACCTTATGTTCCCAATATATCGGAACAATTTAAAAACATCACGAAAAAAATAAATTTCAAAGTTGCATATATTGGGCTCAATAAAATGAACAACCTTATTAAAGTACACAAAGACCCTCTAGAAAATAACAACTGTAGTAATATAATCTATAAGATTGAATGTAAAAACTGCAACGCATCTTATGTAGGGCAAACGAGCAGACAACTAAAGACAAGAATTAAAGAACATCATAATCACATAAGATGGAAGTCGGCGAACCGTTCTGTTATAACCGAACACAGACTAGATTTCGACCATGATTTTAAATGGGAAGACGTACAAATATTAGACAGAGAACCCGTCTTGGCAAAACGACTAACTTCAGAAATGCTGTTTATCAAGAGACAGGAAAATATCATAAATTTACAAACTGACACAGAACTTCTACCGGACACGTATCTTACCCTAATTAATAAACTTCCTAAAATATAAATTAAATTCAACATAGGGAACCGTACAGAACGAATTTGTTATCATAAGTTTTTTATTTAATTTTTCTTTTATTTTATGCTTTGGTTTTTATAATGCTATTTGCCTTGTTTTAATAGATTTTTACCTCACGATAATTTAAATTTTACGTGGTCGACTTTTCATAATCTCTGTCTATTATTTGTGTGGCTGACTTTTTTAGACGGTTATTGTACTTAATGTACTGTTTGTTTGCGTGACTTTGGTAATGTGTAAGACCTACATAAATTGTTTTTAACTACTCGCGACATTAGTCACATTAACGGCATACGAAGTGGTAATAGACAAGCGCCTTTTAAATTGTGATTTCGTTCGTCTTGATTAAGTCGAGTCCTCCGACTATTACTAAACGCGAAACACGTCGTTATGGCAAATAAGATATTATATCTGTAAGTCTTTTTTCCACATATTCTATATGCATGTTCTTAACCTTGTAAATTGCCTTGCGTAAATAACTTTTACATAATCTCAGATGCAGCCACATAGAATGTAATATCCGGTTATACGTAAAGATGTGGAGCATTATAATAACGTGCGTAGAGTTGGACTTGGATAATAAAGAACGTAATTCGTAGACTATAAAGTTATACTGTATTCTTATGTTTGTAAACCGCTGATTATATATAATTTCTCTTTTGTATTGCGCTGAAGAAGGCCCAAAAAAAGGAGCCGAAACGTACGCCACATGTAATTAACATCTCAATAAATACAATTATTATAAAGAATACCGCGCCTCAATAACTGCGCTTAAGCTCTCAAAGCCAATCACACCTCGTCATCTTTCGTTATAATTAAATAATTAACTTACATTTTAATTTGATTTAATTTGACTTTCACGTAATGTTGAACGGCAAAGATAGCTAAATTATTTTGTATATGTATAAAAGGATAGTTTGAAATTTTCTAATATTATTTAAATTCGCTTTTAGGACATGAGCAATAAATTTTTGTACACTTTTAAAGAAATGTATATACATATTCATTGCATGTCATTGATTAAAGATTATGGAATACACAAATAAATAAATAATATATAGTACATGTTTTTTAACAGTTTAATGATATGATGTACAAAAATGTAGCACGAAAATGCAGTTATGTCATAGTAAGAATTAGAATGGAATTAACATTATTTTGCTTTCAGACGAAATTTTTTCAGACAAAATTACGAATATTAAGCTGTGCATTCGAAAAATAGCAAAATATTAACATATAAAAGCAACTTGTCCGCGGAATCGCAATACGAACAGAGAGGGCAGAAATGGAAGGGAGGAATCGAGATTGCAAAGCGATGCAACAACGCATCGCGGTGCAATGCAGCGCATGAGAAAAATTCTGCGCCGCTCGGCTGCTATCGAGATGCAACGCGAAAGCCGGCTTCGCGCAACTTTCCTATCCGAAAATATTAATACGCACCAGCAGAGCGTCGCATTGATACGCGCCAATGAAAAACGGCATCGATTTTTGCTTTTGCGTCCTCCACCTTCCTCTTCCCCTATTCCTGTATTACGTAGTATATCGCAGCTATGTATTCGAAGATCAAACTAGATGCACAGGAGATATAGAAAGTTCGACTCGTACAGAAGTATAAAATTTAATCTGAAATTAATAAAATCATTATTCTTGCAATAATATAATTACGGAATAATTTTAATTAATTGTCCGCAAACGCTGCGGAACTTTGAGAATTAAAAATTGAAAAGATAACGCAAATTATAATATACATGTATTCAGTATGCATTTATATCTGAATTAGACTTGACTCTTCATTAATCGCAATCGCTAATCAATTTCTCAAGTGACCGAAGTCGAGAAACGAAAAACCAGTCAAACAACTCGCAGAATCTGAGTTTTTCGTGTTCGACTTTACTTACTGTAAATGTCTATTATTTAGCTTTGAGCCTACTACATTTTTTGTTCAGTAGGTTGTAAGCTACGATATATGAAAAAACCAGCAGATTTTACTAACAATAAGATCAATTTTATATAGGATTAGTGCGAAATTTTTGAATTTATATGAAATCCTAGATGAAATTGAATCCCGATAAAATCAGCTGGAGTGGAGAGGTTTGAACCTCGCTTTGCGTGGAAAGGTGCAAACCGTGTGGAATTATAGAACCATGGACCTTATATCCTTATATTCTTATATCAATTTTTACGATTTTAGTAATATTTTGTTTATATTTTTTGAATTATTCAAAACCTACGGTTATGACCTTGATAACTGTCCTTCATATGATCTCTTGAAGCTATTTGCAAAGGCCCCATCGGAGGGGTGCCCCATTTGAAAGAACATCCTGTAATATACATATATATAATATATATTGTTGCGTCTCTGCGGGCCGACTTTGCGATAACTCGCTAGTACACTGCGTCTCAGGTCCGTATTTATAGTGTTTCTCAAATCTCAATAAGAGCGCATTAGGTTAGATACTCGGATTTTATGTCTTGAGATACAGACGGTTCAATAGTAACATTTAAAAATTAACTGAAATTTTTAACTGAAATTTTCTCTTGAGTATCTTTACTGAATCGAAGTTACAAACAAAATCAAATTGATTTAAAAAATTCATCTATTAAAAAATTCCCAAGTTTTTATTAATAATAGTCACTAGTCAATAAATAGGAGAATGTGGAAATAATCGACCAAACTAGCGTGTAGATAATTTTATTCCATATCACGACGTTTCGACCGTGTGGTTGTGGTCCTTATCGAGTGATAAAACTGTAATTATTTATTATACATATAATGTGAACGTGCGTAGTCCTGATTAGTACAGTGGTATTCATACTTACAACAATTTTAATTTGAAAGTGTGAGACAGCCTACAACATATCTCAGTAAAGAATCGTCAGATTCTAATATGTTTTTATTTTTAGTCGGATAATCTATACAACCTTAATTATTTTATTGTATGTCTCGTTTAGACTTTCTGTATCCTTCTGTGAGTTTATGTTGTGTAGTTTTTTGATGAAAAACATTTCGGCTATCTCTCTCTTTCTTACATGTTTTTCCGTGTGCAAGATGTTAAATCTATTCCAATCGAAATCGTGTTCTAATTCTGATCTATGTTTACTCACGACCGAATGTGAACTATGATGCAATTTTATATTATTACAATGTCCTTTTATGCGTGTACTAAGATGTCTCTTGGTTTGTCCTACGTAGGACGCAGGGCAGTTATTACAATCTATTTTATAAACGACATTAGTCGCACAATCGCTAGTCAAAACATCTTTTACGCCCTTAATAAGGGTATTCAGTTTTTTCGGTAATCTATATACTACATTAAATCCAAATTTCTTTAATGAGTGTGAGATATTCTCACTGTAACTTTCCACATATGGTATCGAGATATAAGGTGTTTTTTCTTGAGATTCGGTAGAATTAACATCATTCTCCATAGGCTTATTATTATATTTCAAAAAATTGATTCTTTTACATAAGTACCGGTTGATAGTTTTTATGGGGAAGCTATTGTTCAGTAGGATATTTTTAATTATTTTTATATTGTCTTGATGGAACCGTGCATCGGATAGCATTATCGCATGATCAACTAAATTATATATCGTGTTGATTTTGTATTTTAAGGGGTGGCTAGACAGGAAATTTATGTATCTACCGGACCATGTTGGTTTTCTATACCAATTTGTTATAAGTTTTTTATTCGATCGACAAACGATGGTATTTAAGAAATTTAAAGATAAGTTATATTCTCTTTCATGCGTGAATTTTAACCGTTCATGATAATTATTTAATATCGATAGAACTGTGTCTATTTTTTCCGTAGGTACGATGGCAAAGATGTCATCCACATATCTACGAGTATAGTACATCGGTACTTTAAAATCAAGTAGACTCAAACAATGTTTCGAGATCGTCCATAATTATATCGGCTAAAATTGGGGACAATGGTGAACCCATTGGACTTCCGTAGATTTGTTCGTAAAATTGGCCCTCAAACCTGAAGCTCGTTGACTCAAGGATGGTTCCAACAACATGTATAAATTGCGCTAGATCGAATTTTATATTTTTCGAGATGTCATCCCATCGTCTTTTAATGCCCTTCATGACTAAATCTTTAGGGATGTTAGTAAAAAGCGACGTGATATCTAAGGAAATCATTGTTTCATGATCGTTAATCATTCTATCCTGAATCTCCTTGGCAAACGACCAACCGTCCTTGATATGTGAGTCTGCTTTTTTTATGGAACTTTGTATAATGTTGTGGATATAATTCGCTATATTATAAAAAGGGCTATCGAGTGAGGAGACTATGATACGTAAAGGAAACCCGTTCTTGTGGATCTTCGGGAGTCCATAACAGCGTGGTAAATTGCCGTTAGTGCAGTTTAAGTGCTTGTATGTTCTCTCATCGATGAGATCATTCGAGCGCCACGACTTCAAAAGTGAATGCAACTTATTTGTTAGAGGTTTTATAGGGTCTTTCTTCAGTCTCTTGTATGTAAAAGGGTCATTTAGTATCGCGTTCATTCTTTGTAAGTAGTCATGTCTGTCCATGACTACGGTTGTTTGTCCTTTGTCGGCGCGAGTGACTATAATGTCTTTGTTTTTATTAAGAAAATTGTCGCATGATAAAAAACTATTGTAAATAACTCTATCTTTGAAACTAATATGCTTTTTATCTCGAAGGAAGTTGTTTAATGAATCAACGATTGCACTTCTCGCATCCGATCTATCTTTGATAGATATTTTTTGAACGTTGACTTCAAAATTTTTTATAACTTCTAACATATATGTCAGTCGGTCGTTACTCTTGGATTGCTGTAACGGAAGTGCAAAATCTTGACCCAAACTCAAAATGTTCGTAACCGTGTCAGGGAGTTTCTTATTACTGATGTTAACCAGCCATTTCGACCTGTCAATATTCTTAAACAATTCCGTATCCCATTGTTTGAGTCTACTTGATTTTAAGATACCGATGTACTATATTCGTAGATATGTGGATGACATCTTTGCCATCGTACCTACGGAAAAAATAGACACAGTTCTATCGATATTTAATAATTATCATGAACGGTTAAAATTCACGCATGAAAGGGAATATAACTTATCTTTAAATTTCCTAAATACCACCGTTTGTCGATCGAATAAAAAACTTATAACAAATTGGTATAGAAAACCAACATGGTCCGGTAGATACATAAATTTCCTGTCTAGCCACCCCTTAAAATACAAAATCAACACGATATATAATTTAGTTGATCATGCGATAATGCTATCCGATGCACGGTTCCATCAAGACAATATAAAAATAATTAAAAATATCCTACTGAACAATAGCTTCCCCATAAAAACTATCAACCGGTACTTATGTAAAAGAATCAATTTTTTGAAATATAATAATAAGCCTATGGAGAATGATGTTAATTCTACCGAATCTCAAGAAAAAACACCTTATATCTCGATACCATATGTGGAAAGTTACAGTGAGAATATCTCACACTCATTAAAGAAATTTGGATTTAATGTAGTATATAGATTACCGAAAAAACTGAATACCCTTATTAAGGGCGTAAAAGATGTTTTGATTAGCGATTGCGCGACTAATGTCGTTTATAAAATAGATTGTAATAACTGCCCTGCGTCCTACGTAGGACAAACCAAGAGACATCTTAGTACACGCATAAAAGAACATTGTAATAATATAAAATTGCATCATAGTTCACATTCGGTCGTGAGTAAACATAGATCAGAATTAGAACACGATTTCGATTGGAATAGATTTAACATCTTGCACACGGAAAAACATGTAAGAAAGAGAGAGATAGCCGAAATGTTTTTCATCAAAAAACTACACAACAACATAAACTCACAGAAGGATACAGAAAGTCTAAACGAGACATACAATAAAATAATTAAGGTCGTATAGATTATCCGACTAAAAATAAAAACATATTTGAATCTGACGATCCTTTACTGAGATATGTTGTAGGCTGTCTCACACTTTCAAATTAAAATTGTTGTAAGTATGAATACCACTGTACTAATCAGGACTACGCACGTTCACATTATATGTATAATAAATAATTACAGTTTTATCACTCGATAAGGACCACAACCACATGGTCGAAACGTCGTGATATGGAATAAAATTATCTACACGCTAGTTTGGTCGATTATTTCCACATTCTCCTCATCTATTAAACTATATCATATCTCAAGACTGAGATGAGATTTGAGAAACGACTATAAATATGGTCCTCACATACTCGCGCCTGAAATGAACATGCACACGTAAGGAACGAAAAAACTTTAATAAGAGAACAATATAGCACATCACAATGTAATACAGCAATAAGATAATAAGATGCATAAATGTAACCCAGGGATGCAACACTACACTACACACTACACACACACACACACACACACACACACACACACACACACACGTGCGCACGCGCACGCACAAAATAATGTATTTAAATATAATATGATTAAACAAATTATGTAAACATTATTAGAATATTTTTAAAAATTGTATATATAGGTACTGACATACATATGTTTCTTTCAAACTTGAAAAATTGAACTAAAAAACAAAATTTTCCGAAACTAATAAAAAGCATGAAAATCAAATATACAGGGTGTATCAGCAGGAATGGTCAGCATTCTAAGACTTGATTGTACATACACATCATTTTAAGCAAAAAAGTTTATATAAACATGTGTCTTATTCTAGACGGTTATGAAAATACAGCATGTTTAGTCTTAAGAATGAATACATTTATTAACTTAATATAACCAAATTTTATGAGACAATTACATTAAATTTTAAGTTTACAATAAATTTAAATAATTAACATTACATTAAGACATATTAGGTTCTCAATATCAAATATATATGAATATAAACTGGCTATAGAGCCCGAACGCAGATGTCATTGCTTGTGGTTATAGCCAAAATTAAGTTTTTGCTACAACAAATAATTGTGCACAAATTTTTTACTTGATATACTGCCAAGACTTATTAGGAATTTTTACTTAATTCCTGCGTTTTTCCCTGACCCCCCTATTGAGAAAGTTGGCGAGAAAATTATGCCCTGTGCACAATTATTTGTTGTAGCGAAAACTTAATTTTCGCAATAACCATGCAATGACATCCGCGTTCGAGCTTTATAGCCAGTTCATATTCATATATATTAAATAATTAATATTAATTAATAAACAATAATTTCAATTAATTAGTAATAATTTGGTTTGAGTGAATATGAGGCATTTTAATTACATCAGAAACCAAAATTTCCAAACTAACACAGCAGGACTTATTGAAAGTGATCTAATGTTTACATTTGTAACCATGGTAATAAGAAACAATGAAAATTTAATATAATTGTTTCATAGCATTTGTTCTATTAAGTTAATAAATGCATTTGTTCTTAAAATTGAACACGTTGTATCTTTATAACTGTTCAGAATAGGACACATGTTTATATAAACATTTTTACTTAAAATAATGTGTACAATCACGTCCTAGAATACTATATATATATAACCATTCCTCCTGAAACACCTCGTATAAAGCACATTATTTATAAAATTGAAAAATTTGAAATTAAATGAGTAGTAATTCTCAGTGTAAAATTTTTGCATTATTACAAGAAAAGAGATACATCATAATTCTAATGAAGAAATTGCAAATCCAAATAGTGCGAAGCAAAGAGATACCTATCTCATAGTATTCACTGTCAGTTAGTTTCCATACGCTACGTTCAACGTCATCGCACACCTAATACTGATTAGAACCGAGAGTGACGAGATCCATCGATGTCAGGGAGTCGGGTTCTCGAACTACCGAGCTGTCGAGAAAGGACAGAGGGTGAGAGGGCGAGAGAGAAAGAGAGAGAGAAAGAGGAAGAGAGAGCGCTTTTCACGACTTTTTCTTTATCGTGGCGGTACTGCTCGGTTTACGAGCGACGTAGGGTGGCTCTCTCGCTCGTGGGTATCACCCTGGGTTCGTTTCGGGGATGGAGGGGGAAGGGACGGGTGCGGGAGGGTGGTTATTAATAACGCCGCGATAAACCTGGGGTTAAGCTTTGCGGGGATGACGGCCTTTGGCAAAAAGCGGTGAGAGCTCGCTGCCCCCGTACCTTCATCCTCCCGCCTCTTTCATTCCGGCTAACCCCTTTCATTCCTCTTTTTCTCTCTCGCTCTTTCTCTTCTTCTTCCTCCTTCTCTCCCCCCCTCTCTGTCTCTCTTTCTCTCGTCTTCTTTTTCGATAAGAGAACGCGAGAGCTGGCTTCTAGCCGAGGCGAGAGTGCAGTCGAGAGAGAGAGAGAGAGAGAGAGAGAGAGAGAGAGAGAGAGAGAGAGAGAGGAGGATAAAGAAGGAAAATGGAGTGAAGGAGTCTCGCCCGGACGTTTATCGAGGAGCGTATATCTCTTGGGAAAGGAAGCGAAGAAGCGAAGATCCTCTCCTTCGTTTTCTTTCTTTCTCTCTGAGTTTCTCTTTTTCTCTCTTTTTCCCTCCCGCCGTTTTCTCTTTCTCCGTCCTTTTCTTTCAACTCTCAATTTTTTTGCACCCGTCACCGCCCTGCGATCTTTTTCTCTCATTCCATCCCTCCTCTTTCTCTTACCCATCCTCGCGCTCTCTTATCTTTGCGCGAGATAATGTTCAGATATGAACGCAACTGCTCCAATGTGAACTACTGATCGGACTACTGCGGTTTCTGAAAAAGAATCACCAGGATATCGAACACGATGACTGGTTGCTTAATCCGTTACACGGATGCTGCATGGAGCGTCTCTTGCGAAAAATCTTTGTATCCGATACAAAAAAAATAATTTATATTTATTGTGTATACGCGCGCGCGCGCGCGCACGCACACACACACACACACACACACACACACACACACACACACACACACACACACACACACACATGTGTATGTTTGCGTACTTTTATTTTTCAATGGATTTGCGAGATCACCGTTTGCATTCTTTTTTTAATGAATATTATCTAAAAAATTGCCGAGTCATGTTGAAAATTTTTTATCTCTTTTCATTTTTATGAAAGAGATGTAAAGAACTGCATGTATTATTTTTTGTACATATTAGTTTAGTTTATTTAGCATTTCTGATTTATATTTGTTCGTTGAGATTTTTTTATTTGTGACGTTATTTGGAATTGTTTAAAAGTATACATTTTTTAATAAAAATTAAGGAATTAAGAACGATTACAACTAGTTTCCAAAAAAAATTTTTTTTAATTATTTTAACGACAAGTTCCTTTTTGGACGCTGAAAACGATGCTGCAAGTCAATTTTCACTAGCATGTAAAATTTCCGAAATAATTGAGATTTAATATGAATGTATTGTTCATCCTCTATAAAATACATTTTTTTTATTTTGATAACTTACTTTTTAGTTATGTTAGGAAGGATTTAAATACAGAGCTTTGTTGAGATAGCAAATATTCCGCCTATGATGATGAAGTCATATAATTATACTCATAAGTTGTAGTTTAAGACTATCGATATACATACAATGTAACTCATCATGACAGATTCCACTAAATGTATATTTATATATAGGATGTCTCATTTTAATTACCCACCTTGAATTTTTCGAAACAAATGCATTTTCGAAAAAATGTTCCAGACAAAAATTCTATAATCTAAAGGGAGACAAATAATGATAAAATCAATTTTTTTTCCAAAAAATTTTTTTCCTCAAGTATCTCCATATGAGAAGTAGTTCCCAGATTTAATCTTTCATAATATGGCTAAAAAGTATAATATTGAAATAAAAAATATGAATTTTATCGGAGATGAACAATACATTCATGATATTTGATTAGACTTTCCAGATAACCTTTTTTAAAAAAAAATCGTAAATATCGCAAAAAAAACATTTTTTACACATTAAATCTCAATTATTTTGGAAATCTGACGTGCTAGTGAAATTGTGTTTGTGACATCGTTATCAGTACCCAAACATCTATAAGAAACACTTTGTCTGGTTTAAAATAATTTTCGGCTGTAAACTAGAGTGATTATGTATTCCATCCAGGTATTTGCTTCTTTTTTTTATAATCGAACACCTATAACATCTATGTATATCTTATCCGAATCTTTCATATATTGATCGGGAGGTTGATTCGCGGGTTTCGTCGACAAAGTCGAAATACCGCGATATTCTACTCGTCAGGCATTATTCATAATGCGATGCAGCTGTGTCTCGCCACATTGCCGGATCGCGCGTTATACTATACATACGTTAAGTTTCCCAAGGATTGCGCACGGAACCCTTATAACGAAAAGAGAGAACGCGCGCGCGTACGAGCATCTCGAGAAGCGGAGATTACTCGGGGAAAGGTAAACAGACGTGTCTTGCGCGTCCTTTCCGCCTCGAATGTATAACAAAAACTCACGCTGCCTCTCGCCGTCCGAGTTTCGCGGACTTTAAACTTTGTTTAACTTGCCAGAGTATAAATATCTGGCGTGGTGATTAATTATACACCGTGTGATCGCGAGTTTATTAAAAGAGATTAGATGAACAAAGAGAATTGCGCTTAGACGCGAGTCTAAATTGCACGAATGAATTTTCGAGACTCGAAAATCGATGAATTCGCGTCAGCACTGAACAAAATTGTATTCTCATTTTATAAGAATTTCCTACTTATTTTTGGAATAAATGTATAGAATAGGTGAGTAACGAAATGAATTATAATCGTGAGAAATTAAAGAAAATATACTTGTATATGAAGATGTATATAATTGACACAAAGTTGTAATTAACTTAACGAGATGAGATATTCTTTTATTTTTAACACACACACACACACGCACACATACACACACAAGCAGTTAATAGTAAATCGCGAAAGCAAACAGTTCCAACAATCATTGCCCAACGTTTTCGCATTTAATTAAATAAAACGCGACAAGTCTCGATTATTAATGCAACAGTTCGCTTTCTTTTCGATGCAAAGTAATCTCAACGCACTTTTTTCACTATTCGCCAAATAATTCACCTTATCTTTGTATACACTAATCCTTTAACGCGATTCTAACTTGCAATTTACAGCTTTCCATTTTCGAGGAAGAAACTATATAATTTGTAATTTAAGGCTTAGTTACCAAGATATATGATGGCAAAAATTGGGAGCTTGCAAAAAATGATGACTTCTCTCGACATTTTCGTTGAGGAAAAATCGTCTCCAAATAACCTCAGGAATTCACCCCTATACAGCGTATCCGCCATTTTTTTAACACCCGATATATAAAATTTTATCCTAATATATATATATTATTTTATATTATTTAAATGTTTCAAATATTTAAATATTTAATTGAATTAATGTTTTTGCAAATCTCTCCTCTATATACATTAAGATAAAATTGTATACATATCGTGAGAGGGGGGGAGAGAGAGAGAAAGAGAGAGGGGGAGAGAGAGAGAGAGAGAGAGAGAGAGAGAGAGAGAGAGAGAGAGAGAGAGAGAGAGAGAGAGAGAATACCAACTTTATTGCTTGAAATATTTATATCGTTTAAAACTAAAATCGAAAGCTAATTATTGTATATTTATGCAGGTATAATCGTGCTTTCGAAACAGCATTTGCTCCCGATGAAATGCAGTCATTACTCTTCTCTCCTGTCACTATGAAAATTGTATGGGTGCGATGGATAAATTTCAGCTACGATAAAGGACAGAGTTGGACAAGCGAGATGATAGCCAGACAGTCAAGTGGAGAAGCGCCATTAGTGAGCTAATTAATTAATTACGGAGAGTCGCTGCCGCGTTTGGCCAAAGGGTACGGTTGCGTTTTCTAACCCATTTGCCGACTCTACAAGGATTCTAGATAAGCCCATCTTCGTGTTTGCATCACAAAATTTTCCGTATAAAATTATATATGGCACAATTACATAACTCTTTAGGATTATATTAAAATTTAAATATTATGAGCTATATATGTATAATTATTTATAAATTATTTTATTTTATGAAAAGGCTTATTTTATTATTTATTATATATTATATTTATTTTATTTATTATATATACAGGATGTTAAAAAAAGAACCACATATTTTGAGAGCAGATAGTATTGATCAAAACAAGAAATAAAAGTCTAATGAACACACACACACACACACACACACACACACACGCACGCACGCACGCACGCACATTGATCTGACAATTAATATCTTTAAAGAGACAGGCTATCTTTTGTTTTTTAGTTTTTGTCCTTTTCTTATTGGTCGTGTCATCTATACAATGTAATAAATAAAATAGTACAAAGAAGAGTAACAAAAAATCATATCTGCCATTTCCCATGTGGAATATGTTTCCATTACGCGTATATGTTCACTGATTAAACTGCACATTCTAAACTTTGTTGCTCTCTTCTTAATATAATCTCATACTGATACCTATAAACTCAATGTTATTGTAACAATGTTATTGTAAATGTAATAAAGTTAGTAAATACTATTTTATTTACTATATTATAGCAATGACAATCAATAAGAAAGGGGCAAAGAGCTCAAATAGAAAGATAACCTGTATCTTCGAAGATATTGTATTAATTGTAGAATCCATATTAATTAGATTTTTTTCTTGTTTTTAATCAATATTTATCTGCTGTCAAAATTTGTAACTCTTTTTTTAAACATTCTGTATTTATACAGAGTGGGCCATTTTAATCAATCCACTCGAATATCTTTTGAACAATGCATTTTAGAGAAAAATGTTTCATACAAAAGTTTTTTGACTTCGAGGGGGACATAAGATGATGTTATTGGTTTGACCTTGGATAGTCGTTTGAAGGTCACGTGAAGGTCATCTTCAATTTCTTAAATGGAACCCCCTCTTTTCATTGCATATTCTTGCAGCTTACTTCGAAAGCTTTCCAAAACACTATAATTGAGTTATTTTTTATTAAGTACTTTCCGAGTTATGTATAGTACTTTATGAGTAAATTATATTCTGATATACATTTATAACATTTTACATCATTAGAATTGTCGGATGTATAAATATCATTAATCATGTATATTGATCTTTAAAATTTTAATTGTCAAGTAACATTCTTTTTGAAAATGAAATCCTCTTTTATTGCTAAAAACAAAAATCTAAACAGAGTGCGAGCGCACGTTTTCTCTCGTGAATCTCGCACTCGTTCCACTCTGAAGGCGCGCGCGACCCTTCCCTTCAATTTACACGCTACAATTGTTTCCCCCTCCTCCTTCTCCTCCTCCCCTCTCTGCCTCACTCGGCCGACCTACGTCTCCTTCGTTTCAACGATATAAAATCTCGGCGTGCCTTCGAAAATGCGCGTTTCGCGTCAGCAACAGACTGGTTACAATTACCCCCCCAATTAATAGCCTAATCTCCTAATTTACAGTCGTTTACCACGCCATTCTTAATTAGCATAATTCAGAAGTGCGGTTTTCCTGACGACGAAACAAACTTACATTTCCCGCGGTATCGCGAAATAAGTCGGCGTTTAAGAAATGCGCTTCTTCGTCGAGAATTTTTTCGCTTCGCTGAGAATTTTAGCGCACTCGTTTACGAGATGAAAATGAGGTTACGATGAGATGAAAAACTGCACGAGCTATCGAAAGTTTTTATGACTCCTCTTATGTATCATCAATACACATCGTTAGGAATTTTAGGTTTGTTTTTTAGAGGGTAAAAAAAGAAAACTTCAGAATTCTTTCGCGAAAGAGAGAGAGAGGGGGGGGGGGGAGAAAGACAAGAAAATTTTCTATTTATTTGTACTATTTTATATTAAATTTACAGTAAAACTGCATAAAAGGTTACATCTCGTTGATTTTATCATCACTTAAATATGTTGTAGGGGAAGTTCTGAGTAATTCTCCGCATGAAAGAAGTTAAGGACGGCTTTGGTGTAGAAGAAGATACAACAAATTGTAATTTGACATTAAAGTTTGTACATATATGCTGTAATAATCTGTTCTATTTTAATTGAAAAAGACTGTTTACGACTTTTACGCCCGGAAAAGGAGGAGGGATTCCGGCCTCATCCCAAAAAAGTTCTAACTTAACTAACCAAACCTATAATATTTTCAGTTTTAAAAGTAAAGTTAGGTTAGATTTTTTCTACTCTACAAGAAATACAATATACACAAAATTTCACTGTTTCTAATGTTACTTTCTAATATCTCAGAAAAACATTAAAATTATGAAACTTAAATTTCTTATACTTCCTAAACCAATGCCGCGTTCCCGATTTCTTTCTTGGGGAGAATTACTCAGAAGACCTCTCCTGCACATATTTAAGTGGCGATAAAATCGATGAGGTATAATCTTTTATGCAATTTTATGCAAATTTACGTTAAGCATGCTCCACTAATGAGAGAAAGTTCTGTTAGTCCGCAGCAATATTAGTCATCGAAAAAGTCGAGAAGTTTAGAAATAATCCAGTGAGATAGTGGGAAGAGAGAGAAGTCATACCGTATTTTTTTATTGTGTCTGTTCGTCAATCGAAGCCGCGACACCTGCTGCAAATTTGATCAATGTAGGCAATTTCGTTTCGATTTTATAACGGCGGCACTCATTCCGATTTCGAATCGTTCGCAGCGCTCTGAAACACATTCGCTTGATTGTTTTAAAACATCCGCGGTTAACCGTTACTCCAACGCATCAATAAATAAAAAAAAGTGGGAGAAAAACAAAAACATACAGTCAATTACGATTTACGGTTTAATTTTTGTTTCTCTCTCGCTTGTGCAGCACACTGTAACTTTTCCGATGACAGAATCTTTTTTTTTATCAGCATTCTGCATGTGCATCTCTCTTCTCAAGATATCATACGACGACGAAGTAAGAACATAGTCTAGTTCGCCCTGATATACTACTAATATGATAAAAAAAGCATAAAATTACTTTAAAACATTAGTTATTTTATCACCGAAGCAAATTTTTCTCAAGAAATTGGTCATTTAAGGGCCGGTTGTTCCAACTTCTTGGTAAGTTTTACCCGACAGGTAGCATATCTTCGTCTCTTTTTTAGAACTTATCTGAAAAGAGACGAAAATATGCTACCTGTCGGGTAAAACTTATCAAGAAGTTGGAACAATCGACCCTTAGAGTCTCAAATTTTCTCGATAGTTTTGACTACGACTAGTGTGATATTTTCTGCTAATTGATTAAAAAGAACGATACGCGTAGTTAAAGCTCTAACTAAATATTTTTTAGTTCAAGACCGCATTGTTAGAAATAAATAATAAAAAAAAATTCTTAGAAATAAGTCGAAACAAGAAAGGGGAAGGAGGCTAGAGTGTCTTATGACGTTATGACCAGTGTTGTGCTTACAAGTAACACTAGTGCCATTCGCCGATATTCTTGAAACTTTGCACACACGTAGTACATCGAAAAACATTAAACACGTGTTTTTTTATTTTGGCTAACAAGGCGTTTTAAGGTCGGGATAGTACCACTATCTTGCCTTCACTGGTCGGGTATAGTACCACTATCTTGCCTTCACTGGCTGGGTAGACCTTCCCATTGCCTTCAGTTTCCGCCATTTGGATGCGTCATATTGAATTTTTCATCCGCCACCTCTAGATTGATATAACTGTTGCCAAAATCGTAATCATGTATCTAATAAACTTCGCAAGTAGCGTTAAATAAAGTTTTTGAAACTTCTGCGATTTTGTCCACCATTTTGTATTTGCCATTCTGAATCTCGTTAAACTAATGTCAAAATCGTCATTAGCGATCTCAAAAACACGCAGACAATGGGAAGGTCTACCCAGCCAGTGAAGGCAAGATAGTGGTACTATACCCAACCAGTAAAGGCAAGATAGTGGTACTATACCCGACCTTAAAACGCCTTGTTAGCCAAAATAAAAAAACACGTGTTTAATGTTTTTCGATGTACTACGTATGTGCAAAGTTTCAAGAATATCGGCGAATGGCACCTGAGTAGTGTTACTTGTTAGATGATTTAAAAATTAGCTAGATAAAGATGAGATATAAAAATATGTAAATTCATCTTACAAAATAAGATAAGATGAAGATAATTTTATTCTAAATATATCTAGATAAAAGATAAAATTATATGGCGATTCATCTAGATAACTTCCAGATAATATTATTTTTAAGGCCGCTTATGTAAACACAGTTATAAAAAAAAAATGTAAATTATAAAAGGGATATAAAAATGTATTCATACTTTTATTTATAAATTTTTATCGCTTACTGCTTAAGTTCTATTACTTAAGTATTTTTATGTGCTATGAACTCTAAACCAAATTATTTGAATATTATTCTAGATAATTTAGTAAAGATAACATTTTTTTCATCTAAGATGCAGATATAGATAATACATATTTTTATTATCTATATAAAGATAAAATGCCAAAATTTCATCTAGATGATCATCTTTATAATTTTATTTAGATAACAGCAAACGCTGGTCATGACGATTGTCCGATCGCAGTGTCTTCTAATTTTCCCTTCGAGAAATTCATCAATTCGGGGCGAGGGGAGAGACACGGAGACATGTCTGGCCAACCACTGAAGATCCGTCATACAAGTTCGTGGCGTGGCCTCGGGATATGTTCCCGCTTCGCTCTGTTCATCATGCGATTCTCTCCACCGGTGGGTGATATCGCCGACCAGGGAAAGCTGAGCCAGCGCGCGCGGGCGCGCGTGCGACTCTATGTATTACGTGTTCGTAGAAAAGTCTCACACCGACACGACGTTCACGTTGCGGGCTGTGTCCCTGGTGGCGTCATTACGAGGGGCGTCGCGTTTAAAGCGTCGACGTTGGGCGGCAGGCGAGCCGTACGACGACGACGACGACGACGACGACTACTCGGGCGGACTGATGGCGCGGTCGCTGTGCGCAACAGTAATCGGAGGATAGAAACGAGCGAGCGAGTAGATACGGAAAGAGAAAGAGAGTACTCTGCGTTGATACCACTGCTT
>NW_028141630.1:0-21880 GCF_030444845.1 Prenolepis imparis
AAGCAGTGGTATCAACGCAGAGTACTCGATACCGCAAAACAATTAGTCGTTGCCGATGTTCTGTCGAGAGAGGTGAAACACGAGCGTTCGACACTCTACCGACATGGTTGAGAACGATAATATTCGCGAACGTGAAAAGATAGCGAAGGAGATTGCGAAAACGAGTGAAGCAATCCGCAAGAAACATCGCGCTTTGAAGACCGGTAAGATCGATGACGATATCGCGATCAAGACCCATTTTAGACCTATTATTGAGCCGCTACAAAAGATTGTCGACAACTCGATCGCGGTGAATAACGAGCCGGAAATTACCGCAAAGATTAAAATCTTACCCATCAAGTACAAGGAGGAGGAGGAGGAGGAGTTGGAAGAGGAGAAGGATGATGCGACACCGAAAAAGAGGAAACGGTCAAACCCGAATCGCTCATCGACACCGCGTACATCGAATGCTTTATTGGATGAACCGATGATAAGCTCTACACCGTTCGCGACAACGAGAATCGTACAACCTATGATACTCGAAACACTCGCAAACGAAAATGTTTTCGAAACCTCGGGCAGCACGCTCGAAACATCGTTTGTTCGAAACACATTACAAACGCTGGAAGGTCGAGAAATGTTGCGAAAGCACTTGGGACCACTGGGACAAGAGTACTCGTACATGAGCACTCTCCTCGGTGGCGACAAAGAAAGGAAAATCGATCACGTGTACGGTGTCTATTTCGATAAGGATGAAATGCGTCTCGGTAACAAACGATTCGACATTGACAAATATGACTCTATAATTATAGACGAAGTGAAGTACATCGGTACACCAGGATTATACGAATTGATCTTCAAGAGAATTCCCGATGATGACATTTACACGGAGGATGTATAAATACAAGAGCATATTATTGGCGACGAACGCGCATAAACGCAATTATGACACACAAGGCCAATTACGAAACCACAGGGGATACAAGTACAAACATATAATCGCACCATTGATATCGATTGAAAAGAAAAAATCTGGAAAGAGAGTATTCATGCCTCACGCGATGGCACTAACCGACAATAAAATCGATTACATACACTGGGATGACCCCAACGAGCTAGTGGATCGGGTACGATTGCTGGACGCTTCGCGCCGAGCTGGCCACAACGCTCACGACAATGAGATCCTGTCGATCATCGAGGAATTTCGCGAAGCAGGCATTATTATAAATTGAATGGTGTCTCGACAAATCTAATCAGTCGATCAGCGTCACTCGTATCGGGGGAAAAAAATGCCTATCAACAAATTTGGATTATTCGAACCAAGAAATGATGCAACCGGCACAAGCGATCATTGGGATAGATTGGTGAAAAGTTACGTGCGCGGAAACGCTCTGTGTCGTGTCGCTACAGACTATGATGCAACCTGAAGCTGACACTGATGCCGTCAACAAACTGTATGTGGAATCCTGCGTTAAAAGATTGATGAATCAACAGAAAGAATCAGATGAGAAGCTGACTTCGTTCGAGAAGGATGTGCCGGCAATACAGATTGTGATAAACGAACCTCAATGCGCGGCTAACGCTAACTCAGAAACGGCTATCAACCTGAATGAGCAGCAGTGAACGGGTTAGGAGCGGCTATCGAACGGTTATCGAACGGCTACGAACAATTATCGAACGGCTACGAACAATTATCGAACGGCTACGAAGGATTATCGAACTGCTATCTAACTACAATGAGTGGTAGTGGTAGTAAACGGCCTAGCAACAGCTGCGAACGAGGGTACGAACAACTCAAGCAGGGTTGCGAACGAGGCTACGAACAAGTCATTAAAGACTACATACAAGGCTACAAACAACTCAAGCAGGGCTGCGAACGGGTCAGTAACGGCTGCGAACGGGTCAGGAGAGGCTACGAACGGGTTAGAAACGACTGTGAACAAGGCTGCGAACGAATCAAGAACGATTTTCGAATGGGTCAAGAACGGAAGTAAACAACGCAAGAACGGCTCAAGAACGGCTCAAGAACGGGTCAAGAACGGTTCAAGAACGGGTCAGAAACGGCTACGAACGGCTCAAGAACGGGTCAAGAACGGAAATGAGCGTTAAAACAAGCAGCGACAAACGGCGATCGAGAAAAGCCGACGAAGCGATGAAACAACATAGTTTGGAGAGACGGCAGTTGGTAAACGAACTGCACGCGCCGGCGAAAAAACATTTTCCCCGAAGACACGTCATAGTGCGGGGATACGATGATTTGTGGCAAGCCGACATCGTCGAGATGCGTCCGTATTCTCGTTTCAACAAAGGTTATCACTACATACTCACCGTCATCGATGTGTTGAGCAAGTATGCGTGGGCCATACCACTCAAGAGTAAAGGTGGAAGCGAGACGGCTGACGCTATCGCCGAGATAATTCGAGATAGCAAGAGATGCCAGAGAAACATGCAAACCGATATGGGGAAAGAATTTTATAACGCCGACGTGCAACGGCTTATACGGAAACATAACATCAATCACTATTCTACATATTCGGTATTGAAGGCATCGGTTGTGGAGCAATTCAATCGCACGCTGAAGAACGACATGTGGAAGATGTTTACGCTGAACGGAACTTACAAGTGGATCGACGCGTTGGCGGAACTCGTATCTGATTACAACGCGCGCAAGCATCGAACGATCGGCATGCGACACGCCGACGTCACCCCCGCGATCGCTGATAAACTTTTAAAAACAGTATATAGTAACATAAAGATTGCCGCTCCGGCAAAGTTCAAAGTAGGTGACCCGGTACGCGTTAGCAAGTACAAGAAACTTTTTGAGAAGGGTTACACACCAAATTGGACAACCGAAGTATTTAAAATTGTTAAAGTGCAGCGTACTAATCCCGTAACCTATCTACTCGAGGACTATCGCAAAACATCTGTCGCTGGAGCGTTTTACGAGCACGAGTTGCATAGCGCGAATTATCCGGACGTATATCTCGTGGAGAAAGTACTGCGCAGGAGGGGTGACGAGGTTTACGTAAAATGGCTGGGATTTGACAATTCGCACAACTCTTGGATACATAAGGACAATGCAATTTAATTCATACAAATTGTATTTATTAATTACTCAAAAATTAAAAAATATATAATATGTACAACATATAAAAATATATAAGATCTTTATTAATACATCTTTTCCGTTACTATATGAAATACATATACATATGTTACATAACATTATATCACACATACATTATATTACATTACATTTTATAAGGGTATCTGGTAATGTCCCCATGGTAATGTGTCGGTCGAATCAGGTATGATATACCGCTTATCGTCGTACGGACTTAGAGCAATTTTCGTCTCGCGAATGGTGTATACTTCATGCAATTTCGATCTAATACATGACTGACTACGTGTCATTTCAATCTCTTCATTCAGGCACCGCGTATAATCGTCGAATGTTATCGTTCTCGCGACAACGTTACTTTTGACACCTTTAACCTTTTTTGTATCTTTCTTACCATCTACTCGCAAAGCGTACATTTTTGCTCTAAGTCCTACAAATTCAGTCATTATCGTACCGTTATTTTTATCTTTCATTAGACCTGGCACCTTTTTATCACAAGCGGTATACCATACGCGTTGTCAATTGGATAATCGCTCGTATCGAATCTAGCGATATCGCGTTTCATATTTTCATACACGTCTTCGCATTTAATATGATATATTAAACTATCTGTATCGGTGTACATTACCCGACATCTGTCACGATAGAGCGGTGACTCGTGATGAAATTCGTACAGACACACTTTCGATATGTCGAGTATACACATACCAACATAGATTGGTTTGTTAAATTTTACTTCTAGTTTACGTAATTCTACGGCAATTAAATTTTCTGAAAAGACGCTCCTGCTATGGAAATTTGGTTTCGCTATCATCGCCTCTGCACCGCATCGTCCGTCCCACTTTGTCAATAATTTTACATCTACATGATTACGCACATTTTCCATCGTGTTGCCAAATACCGCGTTGTTCATCAATTTGTACAAATTTTTCTCAAAATCATTTTTCGCTTGTGTTCTAAATTTTGTATTTAGTTCAATGTAATCGCGGAGCCATGCGGATTGAGTGAATTGTAATACGCGATGTATTTTTGTAACGCGAAGGCCGTGACGCGTGCACTGCTGCAGGTTGCGATAGTGTATGACGTAACGCTTCTTATCATATAGCGTTGCGAGAAGCTTATCTTCCCGGGCGGTTTGTCACGTGTCGGGCAAAACGGTAGGTCAGTGTGCATGTCGTGAAGATGTTGCGGATATTCTAAATCTACTTCGAGGATATAGCCTGTAGGAATCGAGCGCTATTGACGAGATGTCAAAATTAGATATATCGTCGAAGCAATTCGAATGTTATATTTGTATGTTTTAACATGGCATCCCATGTATACCAGGGAAGAGTATAATAATACGTAGGGTCGAGTCCGTAACTCGCGATGCAAATGTCGCGAAAGTTTTCAAATATATCTGCCAACGACTGTACGAACATTGCACGTAATACCCAACGCTAAATACCTCGTGATGTTGGGAGTATGACGCATGTTCCGGCGTCTTCTTCAGCACACACTCCAAGTCGGCGTACACTACGAAGGGAAGTCGCTCCTTTCTGTTGTAGTTGTTGAAGTCGAGCCACTTGTCTTTATCGCTTGGTAATCGGATAGCGCAGTCGTTCATTTCTCGACAGTCCGCAATGTGAGCCTCCAATTTTTCGCTCAAATTAAAGAAGTGCAAGCATCTGTGAAAGAAAAAAAATTACAATTTTATTTACAATTTTATTTACAATTATTATATAGTTTGCAATAAATATACATACCGATCGCAGATATATTTTTGACCATTGTGTTTGCTCAGTTGCGTGCTGACAAGCCGGGATAGATTTTTTATATACGCGAAATGTCCAACGCTGTCGTCCTCCTCCACATACAGCATATTTACATGTTTTTCTCTCTTCCGATCGGTGAGCTGTATCGGAAGAATAGATAATTCCTTCTTCCTCTCAATGCCGTAGACGTTGATTGAGATGTTATTTGCCAGTTCAAACTTTTTAATTTGATTTAACGTCATCGGAAACTCAATGTCCTGAAGATTTAACACTGTCGTGTAATGGGAATATGAAAATTCTCGTTCCACATGTCTTTCTGCGGGGTACAGAGCGGCCACCACTGACCACGCGAAACATGCATTTTCCGTTGATCGCACGTTCACCACTGCTCTCTTCGTCATAATTTCTCGCGGTAAGTTTAGATAACACCCCGCGCGCATAGGATTGCACTTGTTGACGTTGACCGTAAGATCAAGGATTCGTGACAATGCCCATCCGCTATCACGTTCCTGAAACTCTTCGAGAGACGCCAATGTGGATTCGATGACATGCCGCTCATACCACTCGTGTAAATCGGACGTGCGAAAGAGTTCATAATTTCGCGTGTTAATGCTTTTGTTGGAGCGCTTATCACCTGTCACAAACTCACCGTTGAACACGGTATTTACTTTTGCACAGTTGTGTATTTTTATAACATCTTGCACTTGCTCGAGTACTACACTACTAGCGTCTTCCAAAAATTGTCGCGGTTCGATATAGTCTGCGTTAATCACCGCACCTGTCAGTATCCGATTTTCGAACGCGGTATCGATCTCTCGCCAAACGAGTCTTCCCGTGTTATTATCGCCACTGTAATTACCGCCACTGTAATTACCACCACTGGGTATAAACTGTCTCTGCAATCGAGTCTTTGCACCCTCGAGTCGCGCGATTCTAGCAACCAAAGATTGTCTATATCCAATGGAGAGTCGCGGACGCTTGACACGACTGCGTTCTTCGAGCAGTTTGATAAAGTCCTCGCAGCGCAGCGCCCATTCAAAATATTCGCCCAAGGTGGTGATTTGATGGGACCGCTCCAACAGGTCGCGTTCGTTCTGCTCGATGTTTTCCATTATTTCTTTTATTCACTATTATACCACTAACACTTCTAATACAAGAAAGTAACCACTAAACTTTTTTCACCGCTGCATCTATGCGCTTTCAAATCGTACTATGGTTTGACGCGCTCTCATCCTCCTTATATATATTTCACCTAATTCTATCTCCTTTTCTAACATTTGGCGTATCTCAAAAGATAGTTTCCCGAGATATCGGTTTTATGGATAGAGGAGTAAGGACACAAGCTGCCGAACGTTGGCGCCGATACGTTGCATTCTTCCTTAAAAAATATTAAGAAAAATGTTTCGCTCTCGTTTTTATGGGAGATTTTCCGCGAGGGTACAAAGCTGCCGAACGTCAACGCTTTTGCACCTAACGTTTAGACATGTTCGTCGCAGCGTCGGCCCTAAAATCTTCATTCCTTTCCTAATGATAAAATGTCCATAAAATGAAAAACATAGTTTTAATGAACTCTAGAACGCTCCGTTGACGAGCAGCCGGACATCGGCGCTTCCGTAATAAAATTATATTAACGAGGGTACAAAATTGTCAATCATTGGCGCTTGTTCTATACCTTTTTGGGGAAAATGTCTAAGACCCCTCATAAAAAAGTCGTAAAGATACCATCTACAAATATTGCACTCAGAAAACTCCCCCTCCTTTGTCGAAACATCCCCCTCCACCCGCGTGACGTCAACCCCCGCGCCTACGAGATACCCCCACCCCGCGTGACGTCATACCCCTCGTCTCGGAGAACCCCCCGCGCCCCGCACCCCCCTCAGAGGACCTGGGTTAGAACTCTCATAGTATTACTACTATAGACGCCTCTACTCCGTCCCATCCGAGGCATTTGCTAAGGCAAAAGAGCTCGCAAAAAGAGAAGAGCTGGATCGAGACCGATATAAGACGCGTGATCGCCGCGAACCAGAACCGCCGCGTAACGAACACACTCGTCGAATATATCCCCAGACAGCACCCCGCAACGAAACTTATTTTCGCGATCGCTACCCGAATAATACGCTACGTAGCAATCCAGTCAGACCCCCCGTAACGCGAGAGAGAGAGGAGCGCCCAACATACAACGATAGACGACAAACGTATAATAACACGAATGTTAATACGAACGCTCCTATTCGCCATAACGACCGTCCCAACAAATGGTGCCGTTACTGCAAGAACAGCGGCTACGAAATCGAAGAATGCCGGAAACGCGAGTATAATAACAACTTACAAAGGAACGAGTCGGTTAACGCGCTGAGCCCCGCGGGAAGGTCGGGTACACCTCACCAAGGGGCTCCCCCTCAAACGACCCGCCCGGTAAATTTAGTCGAAGGGACGAATACCGAGAAGCCAGAATCGCAACTCTAAATCTGCAAGGGCATTCGCACGCGCCCACCGTCGCGTTAGTCGCTGACGGGCTTTTACACGAAACAACATTCATGATAGATACAGGGGCCGCCCCTAATCTAATTAAAATCCGAAACTTACATCCCGAGACGAAAATTCAACAACACGACACGTTGTACCTTAGCGGTATAACAGACGGAAAAATAAAAACCCTCGGGTCCGCCGAAGTTCTTTACATGGGACATCCCCTCTACGTCCACACGGTGTCAAACAATTTTCCAATTTCTCAAGAAGGAATCCTAGGATCCGATTTTCTTCGAGATGCTAGTAGTATCGATTTTAGAGATCGGTCAGTACACTGGCAAAATATTCGAATTCCTTTTTCCCAACGCGAAACCGTGGTAGTGCCTGCCAGATCGCGCTCGACATTCTATGTCAATATAAAAAATCTCGACATCGCAGTAGGGTACATTCCGCGTCTCAGCGTCTGCGAGAACGTATTCCTCGGGGAAGCGATAGTCACTAATCGAAATGGGAAAGCATACTTTCACATTATTAACGCTAGCGACACTGACCGCGAATTAGTAGTCCCGACGATAGATCTACAAGAGATCGACCAAATTTCCGCCGAACGCGAAAACGATATTCCAACCGGAAAGAGCAAGGTGTTTACTATATCCCCTCTCGCAACAGACGAACATACTCAAGATCGAGCCACTGCCGTCCGAGAGCTTCTCCGATTAGAACACCTAAATGAAGAAGAGTTAACACACGTTACCGACTTGATACGAACACATAACGATCTATTCCGTCTATCGAACGAGATGTTAGGTTACACAGACAAAATGTCTCACAAAATCCCAACAACCGACGACCAACCAATCCACACTAAACAGTACCGATTCCCGCCTATCCACAAGGACGAGATAAACAAACAGGTTAGAGAATTATTAGACAACGACGTAATAAAACCCCTGAGTCTCCCTACAATTCGCCCCTGTGGATCGTCCCTAAAAAGCCCGATTCAAAGGGAAACAAGCGTTGGAGAATGGTCGTCGACTATCGAGCGTTAAACGAAAAAACAATAGGCGACGCGTACCCGCTACCAAATATAACAGAAATCCTCGACCAGTTAGGGAGCGCAAAATACTTCAGCGTTTGACCTCGCATCCAGTTCCACCAAATCCCGATGCATGAGTCGCACGCGCAAAAGACGGCTTTTTCAACACCTCATGGGCATTACGAATTTAAACGAATGCCATTCGGTTTAAAGAATGCCCCAGCGACGTTTCAGCGACTCATGGACCAGGTTCTATGCGGACTACAGGGAACTGAACTTTTTGTATATCTCGATGACATAGTATTGTACGCGAGCTCATTACGCGAACACGAAATCAAATTCAACAAACTGGCCGAAAGATTGCGTAGGGCTAACTTAAATCTCCAACCAGATAAATGCGAGTTCCTACGTAAAGAGGTCGGATACCTAGGTCACATAATCAGTGACGAGGGAGTAAAACCAGATCCGTCTAAGTTGCTCGCGATTAAAGAATTCCCCAGACCCCGACATGCTGTTGTGCCTCTCAGGGTACAACGGGATTTGTAGGATACTTTGAGGGGTCCGTTAGTCTTAGGAGTTAGGACTCCGAGTATCGAGGGTGGTGAAAAGAACACTTTGGTCACAAGAGAAGAGTTTATTCCAACTCACGTGTACAATTCTTTGGTATGTCGAATCGCAGCGCGTCCTCACAATAGATTAGCTGTAATTACTTGTCGCCCTCGGTTCGGAATACGGCCCCGAGGAGTTAATCAGGCGCGCTTATATTACCCGAAAGTAGGTTTTGTTTTTCGGTTAATGTGTCGCCTGTATGCAATCGGTTTTGCATCGTCTGCGTTTTACGATCTGGAATGTGTCGCGATGTCTTAACGCGTGTATGCAATCGCTTGCGTTTTTGATTTCGAGGCGCGCGCTATATCTTTTGAAATGCTGATTCTGCGTTCTCTTTTGTGGGTTTTTAGGTCGTGGTTGGGTCATAGTGTTTACGGTTACAACACTCTTCCCCCGCGGAAAAAAGAAAACGGATCGAGTTTTCCTTTTCCCTATTCTTCACGTGATGGTTTTGTCTTCTATTTCTTCGGTACAATATTATGGCTATTGTACTTATAATAAGAATGGCTGTATCACCTGATATTGGATATATAACTTGTTTTTTTAAAAACGGATTGACGCTGACGTTGTCTAGATCTTCTGTTAGATCTTGTAGTCTCGAGCTTAAATCCTTTAGTTCGGTAGGGTTCTGAATTATTTTCTTTAACTGTATTGTATTCAGGTTCGCTGGTATTTCGATTTTTAACCTTGAGATATTATATTCTGGTAAGTACGCTTGGAGATATGTGCCGTCTATGGTTCCCGAAGTTTTTACAATCATGTCGGCTGTTACTAATTTACAAGTGTTGCCTAGTGTGATTCGTCCTGTCCCCGCGATGGTTGTCCTATATTCTTCATGGTGTTGGCAGTTTATGGTTATCGGCTGCTCGGTAAGTGTGGAGTACAACCATGAGTGCTGGTTAGTCAGCTCAATCCATATGGTATGATTGGAATGTATATATCGTATGTCGCATAACTTTTGCCCTGGGGGGGGTGTGTGTGTATGCTTGAATTTCGCAGATCACATTGTCGTTTATGTGATAGATGGGCCTATTTTGTTCGCATATATAGTGATTGTCTACATTAACACATTTTTCTAAATTACTTTGCGTTATTGTTAGATAGGTTTGATTTTCGTTATCAATGGCTACTATCGGTTGGTTTATTTCTGCGAAGGTAAATAAATTCCCGTGGCTATAACTCGGTAGGGGGATAGCCTTCACTATGTTATATCTAGGATGCGAAATTAGTGGGAAGCGCAAAATAGTGTGTACGTAAGGGTTATTAAAATATGCGCTAACGGTTACGAATTTTTCAATCGTGAGAGAATTGTCTTCGGAGATTCCGAAGGGGAAGAATAGTCCTTGGGGCACTTGTGACGTGGCTTCCTTGAGACTTTCTATGATTTGATCTAACGGAATTAACCTCGGATGTATCCTTCCTGTTTTTACTGCCATTAAGTGTTCGATGACGCGTTCTCATCAAATCCGTTATTATGGCATTAACTATGGAGAAGTATTCGTGTATTTCTTCTCGTTGTACTTGATTTGCCATCTGTTTTTGGATTTTGGTGGTGAAATTGAGTAGTAGTTGTTCGTTGTATTGTGTTGTTTTTTCCAGATTATCGATGTGGGCAATTGTTGTGTTTAAAATTTTTACTTGAGTTTTCATCGTGTGATGCAGTGTTTGCTCTTGATTTTGTAAGAGGAGTAGTTGTTCCTTGATGACCTTGTCGTCATTGGCATCCATGGTTCCGAAGAGTGTTTTTGCTAGTGACCCGATCCCGTCGAGTAGTCATCTTCGTTTGTTTGTCGGTGTCCTGTATATGGTGTTTACTCGTTTTAAGAGGTGTGTTAATTTATCATTCTCCGTTTCGATAATCGTTTTTTGGATTTGACAGCTTTTTTTATTTTGTATCTTGTGTAGGAGGTGTCCGTGATCAATATAATTTTGTAAATCGTGGAATCTTTTATTTAAGGTTCCTAGGTCTATATTAATTATTAACTTCCAGGTGGATTCTACTTGATGTAGATAACCGATTTTTTCGAAGTATATCCCTGGCTCTCGATTAAATTGTTCTACCTCGTATTCCTCTTCTAGGTCCTTTCTTGCGGTAGTAGGCTGCATCTTCCATGTCATTAGCGCTCTGGAATGGAAATAGATGTGCCGAAATTTTTCTTTCTTAATGTTCTATGAACGCTTTTAAACGGGCATGTGTATTTATTATCTTTCGTCCTACTTTAATATTATAATTGACATCGGAGATTTTGTCAATGATTGTGTACGATCCGGTCCATAATGCATCGAGTTTTTTGGATCGACCCCTGCGGACGGTTTCGTTGTGTAATAGTACTTTTTCTCTTACCTTGAACGTGGTATTCTTCGATTTTTTGTCGTAGTTATCCTTTGCTTTCACCTTTTCGTTTTTTAAGTGTTCCTTTGCGATTTGCTGGGCGGCGCGTAATTTTTCTTTCAATTCTTGCGCGTAGTCATCGTATGTATATGTCGGCTTCGGGGGTTGCGATAATGCCGTAGGTAGGGTTGCTTGATGCCCGTAAAGTAGTTCGAACGGCGTGAACCCCGTGGCTGTATGCGGTGTGGTGTTATATGCAAACATTGCGTATGATGTCCATTCATCCCAGTCTGTTTGTTCAGCATTAATGTAGTGGCGAAGATATTCTGCTAAGGTACGGGTGAGGTATTCTGCTAAGGTACGGTGTGATCGTTCCAAGGCTCCGTTGCTTTCTGGATGGTATGCAGTTGTCTAAATTTTCTCAATTTTTCTTAAGTTAGTAATTTACAGACGTCCTTGAACATTTCGCTAAGGAAGTTTGTACCCTGGTCGGTTAAGACCTTTTCTTGGATACCATGTTCGAAGATAATTTTTGTTACGAATTCCCGTGCAATTGTTGCGGCTTCTTGATTAGTTATCGGAATCGCTTTACTAAATTTAGTTAGATTATCTTGGAAGGTAAGTACATATTTATTCCCATTACCAGAGATCGTTAGGGGTCCTACGATGTCTAAAGCGCATTTTTTGAATGGTTTGCTTGCGGTATCTGTTATTACCAGCGGTGCTTTGTTTTTTCGCGAAAGTTTATTTTTTTGGCAGAGTTTACATTTTGCTACATAGTTTTCTACGTCCTTAGTCAGTCCTTTCCAGTTGTGTAGTAACCGGATTCTGTTAATGGTGCGTTCGGTCCCTTGATGTCCTCCTAGGGGTGCGTCGTGATACTCATATAGTATGCGGCGTTTCTCCTCTTCCGTGTATTTCCGCTCTGTTTTTGTGTCATTAATTTCTTCTTTATCGATTTTATTAATTTCTTCTTCATCGATTTTATTAATTTCACCTACGTGTCGGCTGAGTGCGTCGGCGTTTTTATTAGCTTTGCCTGCCTTGTGTACAATCTCGTAATCGTATTCTTCAAGTTTTAATCGCCAACGCATCAATCGCGATCCAGGTTCCGTTACATTAAATAACCATACTAATGGTTTGTGATCGGTGATAATTTTGAATTTCGTACCATACAGATAAGGCCTGAAATGTTTTACTGCCCATACTATGGCTAGTAGTTCCTTTTCAGTAGTATTATAGTTATGTTCCGCCCGCGACAAAATTCTGCTTGCGTAAGCAATCGGGCGGTCTTGTCCTACCGGGCCTTGCGACAGTATGGCTCCGATGGCGTAATCTGAGGCATCCGTTGTTACGAGGAATTCCTGATCGAATTCCGGATATTTTAGTATGGGTGCGGTAGTTAATTTATTTTTTAACGTGTCAAATGCGTTTTGCTGTTCGCTGTTCCACTCAAATTTTTCTTCCTTTTTTGTTAATTTTGTCAAGGGTTTAGCAATTTTTGAGAAATTTTCTATAAATTTTCTATAGTAACCTGCTAAACCTATGAACGCTTGTATTTCCTTAGCTTTGGTGGGAGTGGGGAATTTTTTTACGGCGTTTATTTTGGAAGGATCAGGCATGATCCCCTTTTCTGTAACGATGTGCCCTAAATATATTACTTCCTTTCTAAGGAACTCGCATTTGTCTGGTTGGAGTTTTAAGTTGTGTTTACGTAATCTGTAGAGAACCTCGGCGAGTCGCATGTGGTGGTCCTCTAGGCTGTTACCGTATATTACTATATCGTCCAAGTATACGAGACATTTGATCCCTTGTAGTCCCGTCAGCACGGAGTTCATTAACCGTTGGAATGTAGCTGGCGCGTTCGTTAACCCGAATGGCATTCGATTGAACTCGTAATGTCCATACGGTGTGGAAAATGCAGTCTTGCATTTATCGGGCTCGGCCATGGGTATCTGATGGTAGCCCGACGCTAGATCCAAGGTGGTGAAGTACTTTGCATTTCCCAGTTGGTCTAGTATATCCGTTATGTTCGGTATTGGAAAAGAATCGCCTATGGTTAAATTATTAAGTTTCCGGAAATCTACAACTATGCGTAATTTTCGGTTTCCTTCCGCATCCGCTTTTTTGAGGACCACAAGTAAAGGCGCATTCCATTGGCTGTTACTAGGTCGGATTAGCTTGTCCTTCAACATGCCCTCTATTTGTTTATTTATTTCTTTTTTGTGTTTCTCCGGCAATCGGTATGAGCGTACATTTACAGGTGCACTGTCAGCTCGGAGCGCGATTTCGTGTGACGTAGTCGGAGTGCAAGTCAGCGCGTCTCCTTTAAGGTAAAACACGTCACCGAATTCCTCACAGATTTGAAGCAATGTTTTTTCTTCTTCTTGATTGAGATGTTGTAGTCGGAGTAAATTTTTTATTTGCTCTCTGCGGGAGAGTGTAGGCGCTTCCTGGAGAGGCGGGACATTCTCTCTTCGAGCCACCGTGTTCGTAATTTCCTCGACGTTTACCCATGGAGTTGACATTTTAATGTATTTTTCGGTTGTATTTATAACGCTAATCGGGCATGAAAATTCTTCTGATTCTACGAGACAGTGTCCGATAAATACTCCGGGCAGCATTTCTTCGGCGCGTACCACGCCTACCTTATTCGAGTCGGTGGTGGCTCGGATGATTGTTCCGCTTCGCGGCTTCAGCATTAGCGCGCGGTACGGGCGTAATTTTAATATTGTCTCTGCTAGTTGTAGCTGTTTTTTGGATGCGTCTTAATAAGTCATTCTCTCGTCGCATTAACTGCAGCTCGCGCTCCATCAATTGCTTATCTCTCCGACACAACTCCATTTCTCGTCGCAGATATTCGACCTCAGTGTCGATCACGCTCGGTTCGTCTACTTCCTCGTTACTCTCCTCCTCACTCGGCACCCGCGACATCCATCCTCCCGCTGGATCTCTCTCAAAAAGTCTGGCTATTAATTCATTTTTCGCGCCAGTAGTCGCCAGGCCCTTCCCTCGCAGTATCGCTTTAAGTTCGTTGACGGTGAAATTGTTTGCGTCTTTCTCAGTGCTTGCCATTCTCTCTCGTCAACCAATTTTCATAACAATCGCGAAAAATCAATACTTGTGGAACAATTATCAATTATCGATTTCGCGTCGCAGCCGTTCACTGCCCTTCGCAGCGTCAACTCACGTCAGATCCCGGCTGAGCCCCCAAAATTGTAAGCGCAGATGAACGGCAGTAAAGAAATTGTTCTAAATCCCTCAGTGAAAAATAAGATAGAATATATTTGGCTCAAGATACAATATAATTTGGCAATGTCAACGGTATTAAATTCGAGCGAGGACTGTTCCTTCCGACAGTTAATCGGCTGTATTTATTTCTTTCGCTTAGACTTCTAGATAATTCTTGACTTTTCGGTTATTGCTTTGTCTTACGACCTCGTCAAGGTAATCGGAGATATTGTTTTTACTTGGCTGTCTCACGAAACAATCCGAGTCGACTTACACTGTTTTTGTTTGCGTCCATATTATAATGCCGAGTTTGTCTCGAGTAAATATAACGGTCGAGACAAATACTTTTATTATCGATTCGCAATATCTAAGATAAATTATTCACGCGATACAATATTATAATTTAAAATAATTCCGATCCTACATTACTTTGTCGTATCTTTCAATTTTATAGATCTGATGCACAGCATGACAAATCATTATGTAACACGTAACGTATAATTTCACGATACATGCTACAATCGCATGATAACGTATTATCTTCTTCACTTCTTGGAAAATGTACATTCCTATATGATTATGTTTTCTTAAAATACAATTTATAAATATGTAAACAAACATGTGCAACAGATGAATGAAAATGTCTATATATTATTATTTATCAATTTATACACTTAATTATTAATGAAGAATTTTGATTAAAGTAGCCAATCTTTTCTAATCTTTCAATCCCGAAAATAAAAAAACAAGATAAAAATCATATTTTTGACAAAAGTTGTAAAATAAACATTAAACTGAGTAAATGGCAATATGAGCCTAGGCGCTGTTAATAGGGCGCAATTTTTTAAAAAATTAAATGTATTATATAAGCATTCAAACGCACATCGTTTATTTAGATCCAAATTATCTTAATAAAATATTCGCGGACGTTTCGGATCCTTCTTAGGGCCATCTTCAGCGCAAAAAAAAACCTTAATACCGAGATTAACATAGAATTTGTGAAGGATATTACAAGACACAACATAAGCAATTGATTATCGCAAAATAATTGTGTAAAATAAATGTAAAAAAAGATACAACACAAATATACAAATAAGCAAATGGCATTAAGACATGTGGTTTTGAAATAGAGAAGCTCTAAATAAGAACGTGTAATGACGTTTGTACCGCTTTCCATTTTGTTCGTATCTATACAGGTGTAATTATACAGAATTTTTAAAATTGATGTTACAGCTAATAATGTCATTTTATGAGAAATTTTATTTCTGTAAACGGGTGATGTTTTGTAGTTGTTTGTAGACGTTTGTACCGCTTTCCGTTTCGTTTGTACCCCTACAGGTGTAAATATATCGAATGTTCAAAATTGATATTAGAGCTATTAATGTCATTTTTGGGATATTTCAATTTTGTATACGGATGCTGTTTTGTAATTGCCTGCAGACGTTTGTACCGCTATCCGTTTTGTTTGTACCCCTACAGGTGTAAATACACCGAGTTTTAAATATTGATGTTACAGCTAATAGTGTCATTTTTTAAGATATTTTAATTCTGTAAACGAATATTGTTTTGTAATTGTCTGCAGACGTTTGTACCGCTATCGGTTTTGTTTGTACCCTTACAGGTGTAAATATACCGAATGTTCAAAATTGATATTAGAGCTAATAATGTCATTTTTGGGATATTTCAATTTTGTATACGGGTGCTGTTTTGTAATTGCCTGCAAACGTTTGTACCGCTTTCCGTTTCGTTTGTACCCCTACAGGTGTAAGTATACCGAATGTTCAAATTTGATGTTACAGCTAATAGTGTCATTTTTTAAGATATTTTAATTCTGTACCGAATATTGTTTTGTAATTGTCTGCAGACGTTTGTACCGCTTTCCGTTTTGTTTATACCCTTACAGGTGTAAATATACCGAATGTTCAAAATTGATATTAGAGCTAATAATGTCATTTTTGGGATATTTCAATTCTGTAAACAGGTGCTGTTTTGTTACCATCTGCAGATGTTTGTGTTGCTTTCCATTTTGTTTGTTATATTTCAATTTTGTATACGGGTGCTGTTTTGTAATTGCTTGCAGACGTTTGTACCGCTTTCCATTTTGGCATTCACTTCCCCAAACAAATTTAACTTGACTTTCTGTCAGCGCGTAAAGGGGCTTTGCCAAAGAAGAAAATCTTTCACAAATTTCCTATAATACGAACAAAACCCTAAGAAACTGTTTCTTTGTATGGGGGATCGGCCAATCTTTTACGGCAACAATCTTTTCCGGATCCGTAATCACGCCCTCTTCGGAAATTACGAGAATATTTTACATTTTTTTGGAAGAGAATACATTTTTTTGGATTAATTTTTAAATTAGCTTCTTTTAATCGCGAAAATACCAAATTTAAATTTTCGAGCATTTCTTCAAAACTTTTTCCAAAAATTATTACGTCATCCAAATATACCAAACATATTTTTGATAATAAACCGTGTAAAACTTTCTCCATAAGTCGTTCAAATGTCGCGGGGGCGTTACATAAACCGAACGGCATTATTGTAAATTGCCAAAGACCTCTGCCGATCGAGAAGGCCGTCTTTTCTTTGTCCTCCGATTGGACTTTTAGTTGCCAATAACCACTTTTCAAATCTAATGTGGAAAACCAACAATTACCTGTAAGTTGATCTAAAATGTCGTCGATTCTGGGAAGGGGGTATGAATCCTTTACCGTGATATTATTCAATTTCCGGTAATCGACGCAAATCTTAAACTGCCATCCTTTTTCCTCACCATGACAGCCGGAGAAATCCAGGGACTTTGTGATTCCTCAATAACTCCTTGTTCTCTCATATCCTCAATTATTTTATCTACTTCCTTCCTTAAATGAATTGGAATTCGACGAGGTACCTGCTTTATGAGGAGAGAGTCTTTCACATTGATAACATGTTCAACAACATTGCAATTGCCAGCCACAATAATTTCAGAGAATACATCACAATAATTATTTAAAAAGTTAGCAAAAATTTCTTTTTCTGTATTTTTTAAATTTATTGAATTATTTTTGAAAAGTTCTTTTAAAATAGATGGAATTTCATAAGAATCTTCGATTCGAGAGCAATTATAAATTATTTCTTTATTTGATTCCAATTCTTAAATTCATAATCAAAAATATTTTCTAAGTTAATTTTTTGAAGAAAATCGGCTCCCAATAAACAATTATCTTTTATGGTGGCAACGAACATAGGAAATAAAATCGAATGCTTTCCAACCTCTACTCTAACCTCTACTTGAAATTCAATTGAGACTTTTTCTCCCGTCGGATATCTTAGATTGCAATTTTCAACTCTAACCTTTTTAATATCTTTATCTATTAACTCTTTATTAATAACAGAAACATTGGAGCCCGTGTCTATTTTCAAAGAATAATCTTTACCATTTATTCTTCCATTGTAATAGAAATTATTTTGTCTAATTCTAGCAATATCAAAATTAATAAAACGATTCACTGTCGGGGCTTTTTGAGAGAAAGTCGAGCTCACCCCGCGTAGCTCGACTAAACCGCGTTTCCCTTCTCTTCAGGGCATTCTGACCGGAAATGCCCTGTTTTCCCGCACGTCCAGCATTCCCTGCCTTTCGAGGAAAAATTACTCCCTCGCCATTTCTCTTTCGAAGGACCCTTCTTATCGTGATTTTTCCGCGCGCTATTTTTATCGCTCTTATCACCGTTCCCGTTTTTCTCATCATGATCTTTCCGCGCGCCGTTCCTCTCCGCCTTTTGATAAAAATTCGCGCTATTAAATTTTCCGTAATTAGATTTTGCGAAATTTTCTCTCCTTTTCTCAAAATTTTCTCCCTGAATAATTTTTACCGTTTTTGCTCTCTCAAAGGCCAAATTTAAGGAGGTTATTCCTTCTAACTGAAGGGTCCTCCTCAAGAAACCATCGAAGAGAGCCGAAATAAATTGCGCGCACGCGATTTTATCCCTTACTGCGTACGGACATTCGGGATATGCAAATCGTGACAACCTTTCCAACTCAGCACCAAAAGAAGCAAGATCTTCCCCAAATTTTTGTTTTCGATTCGTAAATAACGAAAGTAGATATACTATGAGAGTTCTAACCCAGGTCCTCTGAGGGGGGTGCGGGGCGCGGGGGGTTTTCCGAGACGAGGGGTATGACGTCACGCGGGGTGGGGGTATCTCGTAGGCGCGGGGGCTGACGTCACGCGGGTGGAGGGGGATGTTTCGACAAAAGAGGGGGAGTTTTCTGAGTGCAATATTTGTAGATGGTATCTTTACGACTTTTTTATGAGGGTTCTTAGACATATTCCCCAAAAAGGTATAGAACAAGCGCCGATGATTGACAATTTTGTACCCTCGTTAATATAATTTTATTATGGAAGCGCCGATGTCCGGCTGCTCGAACTTGTCAACGGAGCGTTCTAGAGTTCATTAAAACTATGTTTCCCATTTTATGGACATTTTATAGGTGCAAATGTAAAAGCGTTGACGTTCGGCAGCTTTGTACCCTCGCAGAAAATCTCCCATAAACGAGAGCGAAACATCTTCCATAATATCTTTTAAGGAAAAATTGCGACGTATCGGCGCCAACGTTCGGCTGCTCGAATTTTTATAAACAGATAGCGCTCGATTTTATTACTATGATATTCCTTTGCGATAATTTTGAGAGGGATAGGGCTGAAGCTTATGGAGAGTGGGTCTCCGCGTCAAAAAGTCTTTAGCATTCGACGAGTTAAAGTGTCCTATGCGAAGTGTCAGTGGCACAGTGCAGTGAGTTAAAAAGAAATGGAAAATAATAATTTCGAGAGAATATTAGACGAGTCATCTGATGAAGATCACGAGTTGTCGGATAACAATGTAGACGAATCTGACGAAGATCATTGTTGTTGAGTGACAGTAATTATATTAGTGATCGCAGTGAGGACCTTACGGATATTCACGACAAGGTAGTGTCTAATTCACAAATCCTTGCGCTAAACGGACGTACAAAAGTTTGCGCCATATACTTTTATTATTCTACGGGTAGTGCTCTGGCTTTATCTACTTCATGTATGATCTCTATTCAAGATTTCGGACACATGTATGCTGTACGAAAGCATGTGATTAAATTACACAATGCAGTGGATTGCCGATGGTGTTGCTATTGTAGAAAATCATTGTGTCAGATATTTCCATGTGATATGTGTCCTATTTGCACAAAATAAACTTTTGGAGATTGTGCTGGGACACTTAAAGTGAGAATTCTACAAGTGTTGTGAAAATGGCGAGTCAGAAAAAATCGAAGGTGTCTTCGGTGGTACAGTTTCTACGAAATCGTGAACTCGGTGTACAGAAACCCCAAACAAAAGATTTGGCCCATTTTATAGAAATTCATGAAGATATTTTAAGAACAACTGGCGGTTTATCTAAATGCTTCAGAGCACACAACAATATCAAATGCTTTCGACGTCGCTATAAAAGCTGTGTGGTTTACTTTAAAGGATCTGAGAACCCATATATTGGTCGAATGGATATGCCATCACCATCGGCATCATGCGAATCATCGGATTATGATTTTTCGGACAA
The DNA here is from genome assembly GCF_030444845.1 of Prenolepis imparis. NCBI lineage: Eukaryota > Metazoa > Arthropoda > Insecta > Hymenoptera > Formicidae > Prenolepis > Prenolepis imparis. The sequence goes on from NW_028141630.1 coordinate 20,099, forward strand.
AGATATTGAGGAACCATTATAATTTTTCAGACCGAGATATTGAGGAACCATATTCTCCCTAATCTATCATGGAGGCAGTATGTAATACTTGTAAGTATTTATTTAAATAAATTAAAATATTTATAAATTAATAAAAAAAAATTTTCTGTTATGCAGAAGGGACCCCTTGCTGTCCCATAATGGTCCTCTACCGCCTCGCTGCCACCGCCCCACCACCTCGCAGCCGCTGCTCAACCGCTTGCCGCCGACGCATTAAAAATTTTTATATTTTGTATTTTAAATTTATATTGTTTATCTATTTATCTTATTATTTGTATTTTTCTTATATATTCATATTATATTATTATATTTTTTATATTTTTATATTATATTCATATTATATTATTATATTCTTATATATTCTTATATTTTAAATTTTAAATTCACATACACACATATTCATACGCACACACACACGCACACACACATACACACACAAAATTATAAATATTACACATACCTATTTTATGAATAAAAAAAATTATTTTAAACATAAAAACACATATTTTACTTTAGAATAATTCCTCTCTTTCCTCCCATTTATATTAAGAATATTATTATAAAAGAATTATTATAATTAATATTGGAAAAAAATATTAAAAAAAAAAATCTCCTTCGCATGCACCTCGCGCTATCTCTTTCTTCTCTCTCGCGCTATCTCTCTCACGGTTCCTAGCCTCGCGCTATCTGTCACTCTTTCGTGTACCTCGCCGCGACATATCTCTCCTTCACATGCGCTATCTCTTTCTTCTCTCACGCTACCTCTCAGTCTCTAGCCTGGCGTTTCCCCTTCCCCGTATGACGTCAGGACCCCGCAAGGACCCCGCAACAAGTTATGTATGAGAGCTGCTTACGGGTGGGAGAATGGAAATGCATGCAAAAATTACATCATAATTTAGACTTTAAAAACTCTTTATTTATATATTTTTTCTAACATATTATGGACTAAAAATTAAAGCTGCCAGCTCACAATCGATGAGTTGATGTTTATTGAAGGCGTCGCTAGCGCGTATTACATTTGATACTTCTTTAGGATTCTCGTTACATTGGACGCGATATTTGAAAATTGTGTAAATTTAACATCGACTGTCTCGGTAATTTTAACCAATCGATCAAAAGATACATCAATGCATGGATCGAGATCGAACATACGGTGTAACGTCGATTCGATCATCATCATACATACATTTGAAGATTCGAGACTTATGAGTTTGGCGTTGTTAATCGTATGAACTCGCATTGTTAGCGGTCCAACGCTTATAAAACTGTGGACATCATTAGAGTCGTTCCGAAGAAAATTTTAAAGTATCATCGAATATGAAATTTTTATGCTTTTATTCCATATATTCCTACAATTTTTTTTGAAGATCTTATATTGAAAATTATTGTATGGAATTCACAAATTTGACATAATAACTTTATAAAAGCGTATTTATTTCGTTTTTAAATCGGATTTTTTTTTATGCAAAGAATAATATTATAAAATCGTAAATCCCCTTACTAATCTTGATCATTGAATAAATCTCACCATTTATCTACATTTCCCTTCAATCAGAAATTTATATAAATTTAAAATCATACTATATTATCGTATGCAATTAATTATAATTGCGATTTAGTGCGATTATTTATATTTATAGTAAAAAATGGAAAAATGTTTATATTTGTTTTATTTGAATATAAATGCATAACGAGAAGACTAGAGGAGACCGGGACTAGTACTCTGCGTTGATACCACTGCTT
>NW_028141631.1:0-21805 GCF_030444845.1 Prenolepis imparis
CATATGCTTTCCTTGGAAAGCTATCGGCTCAACACTGTTTTATCGAACCTTAAGGGGATCCTAGTCGGATGATCGAACTCCGATAGGTTAGCACCACACATATCCAAACATATACACGTATACACATATACACACGATAGGTTAGCACCACACATATCCAACATATGCACGTATGCACACATATGCGTGAAAATGTTTTTAATATATAACTTTTTTATTAGACTTGCAATCTCACTTTTTATTGTTTACTAATATTTCTTCATGTTAACCCTATCGCGTATACTATATTTTATGCACAGATAAACTGCAGAACTATTTTTATTAAATAAGTATTGTTACGAGCTGACATGTAAGAAGCCGATAACAAAACTGTAATTTTTGATTTTTATATGATTTATATATGGAATTATAGCTAACGCGGTCCGTTTTTATAAGTACTTTAATCGTGGAAAAGGATTTATTGATCTGTATAGTCAATAAAAAGATATCCCAAAATAATAAAGTTGGTTCTGCCGTACCGACAGAACTAACTTTAGGATCCGACTAGGATCCCCTTAACGAGATACTTATCTGACAATTGACTATATATATAAGTGTGTGCTGCTATATACATATTCGTTGAGCGTAATATCCACCGATATTACACGATATTACGCGATATAATATAACGTTTTTTTTTTACATGTTTTAGAGATTATTTTTTAATATCACGATTAAAGAAAAATAGAATACAAAAATACCCATATTACGCATACACTTTTAATTTATGTCTAGCAGACACAATAGACAAAACGATAGTTTTGAGACGAGCCCCTTTTTTGTTTATAAGATCTCTATCGTAATAATAGTTTTTTTTTTCTTTTTTCGCTTTTCTCCAGCCAGATGGACGCTACCTTTGACGGACGTTTTGGCGGTGCGCTACGGCGATGACTGGATACCGGGTTTGAGCGTTAAAGAGAAACAACCGACCTCGTCGACCACAGTTTGTCCGACAAATTTCATTTTGCACTACGCGGTTCGCAGATCCAAGAACAAATGGCGACATCACAGCGTGACCATGAGCCACACGGATCCCAGACAGATTGCCTCGTGGGTGAAAACCATTCGAAATCACCTTTTAGGTGAGCTCTAATTGCGCAATTATTTTTTTACAATCGTCGCTTTGAATTTAGTAAAATTTATTTGAAACTTTACGAAAATATGTAGTATACGTATATGTATGTATGTATGTACGTACGTGTATGTAGAGAACAAAGTGTGATGACGAGAAAAGGGGAGGGGCAGAGGATAATTTTGAATATTTATTTTTATCAAAATAATTTAGTCGTCATTCAAAACTCTACCGCTCAACGATATTTTTCTTAGGAAAAGAAAAGGTCGACTTTAATCGTTGAAAAAATATGCAACATTTAGAAATACCTTTTGCTTACGATGGCGAAGAAAATGCAAGGCTGCAACTTATTATTTTAGCGATATCTGAAGCTGACTCGTTCGACATGCGTAAACGATAAAAAAACTTTGTTTATTACTTGGCTGTAAAAAATAACTGGAAATTTTCTCGTCCATTTAGTTGCTCAAAAAAGGTGCAAAAAGTTGCAAAAAAAGCACGATTGCATGAGGAAAATAATTAATCAAAAACTAATAAGAAATCAACGTGACGCATAAAAATTCATAATAAAAATTCATAATAAAAACTTATTGCTTCTCGTTTAGTCACTGCGATATCACTGCGGCGCCATGCACGCGCGCGCGCGCGCACGCAATATTATTTTTTTATAAATAAAATCATTAAAATTTCAATAACACAAGCACTTGGAGCTATGTGAAAAATGTTACAAGAGAAAATATAATGATATAAACCTTAAAAAAATATAGATTTGAGAGATTTACAAAAATCAAGACACCAAAGCAAACCAGTGTGAACCTAGCATCTCAATTGTTAGCATCTCACAAATTCTCTTCAAATTTACTTGCATCCGGCATAGTTCTAGGAGTTCTGATAAGTTTTAACAATAGTTCAATTGATTTACACATAAAATCGCGTTCTAAACAAATGAGATGCTAACTTCTCGTATGGCTTAACAGCATCTCATCGAATTTCGAATCTTTCAGCGTAAGGGAGCAATATTCCGACGAGTTCAACATCCTGGGCATGAGTTGTCAAGAGTTCAGGGAAAAAAAACTATAATAAAAAAAATTTATCATCGCAAAGTGAGATACTGCACAAAATTTCGGAGTTTCGGTTTATATATAATATAATAATAATATATATTTTTTTTAAAAAATAATATAAATATATTTTTTAAAAATTCGCCAGTCGTAAAGAATATAGAAGGAGGTTTGTAATGACGACCAAAAACTGGACTAAATTGAATTCATTTATTAGATAAAATTCATAACGTTTCGACCTTAGGTTTAGGTCATTATCAAATGTGAACTGAAACAATTATTACAATATTTTAAACATACAGTATTATGGCATGGTTATGATTGGATACAAAAGTATAGAAGAACTTACAGTAAGATGTATTATTTACGGTGTCAAATGAAATGCCATTATATAAATGGTATATGCGATGTTAGGATAGTTAATAATAAATATAATACGTGTGTCTTATGACATAACTAATCAGTAACTATGAATATTTAAGTCCTAGAGCAACAAACATTAAACGACTTTAATAACCTTATCGTATATAATGTTTAAATTCTCTGTGTCTCTATGTAGGTTAAGGGTATTATTACACTTTTTTATATAAAACATCTCAGCTATTTCTCTTTTTCTGGTGTGTTTTTCATTATGTAAGATAATCGGGTTATCCCAATCGAAATCGTGATTAAATTCAACTCTATGTTTGCTCACTACTGAATAATTGCTCTCATGCAATTTTATATATAATATTACTCGTATAGTTCTGGACATACTTCTAAAGAGTTCTAGACACTGGCAATGTCGAATTATTTTTAAATAAATTAATACTGTTTTAGCGTCGTGTACTTAGAGAGGGTGAGATGCTGGGCGAAATCTCGGAGTTCCGGCTTATATAAAATGTTTTTTGTATAGTACTGAGCATATTTCAGCATTTTCTAAAAAGTTCAAGGCACTAACAATGTTGTATTATTTTTAAAAAAATGTTTACTGCCCGAAAATGCATTTTAAGACAGATAAAAGTGAGATGCTGGTCGATATTCGAGAGTTCTAGTCATTGTAAAATATTTTTGAGAGAGAGAGAGAGAGAGAGAGAGAGAGAGAGAGAGAGAGAATGAGGGACGTCTTGTGTTTTAATAAATGCCAAGGAAACAGGATGGGTGCGCTCTAAACTACCCTTGTAGTATTGATCTGAAGATTTGCCGTGCTCGCGCACAATGCCATTTTCGTGAAAAAAACCCATTCAATTATCGACATTACGTTGCATAGAAAAGATCGATCGACAGTTTGCATGATTAAAAGTGTTTTTTCCTTCGAATCTACTCGACCCATTTCCGTTGTTAAAGAGATAAAATCGATTAAAATATGCGTGTGTGTGTATGTATATATACGAGGGTTGTCTGAAAAGTTTCCGACCTCAACATGAAGATGGCAGCACTCGTAAACAAAAGTTGGGGAATGTGTTTGCGCATGCTTTGAAAGGTACTCACCAAAATTTCAGCCATTTTGGACGCGCAGTTGTTGTTTGACAATCATTTGAGTGAGTCGATGTGAGTGTTTTTGTGAAAATGGAAAAAATCGAGTATCGAGCTGTCATTAAATATTTGTTTTTGAAAGGCAATACGCCTACGCAAATCAAAGACGAGTTGGACGCTGTGTACGGGGACTCTGCACCATCATTTACCACCGTGAAATTTTGGGCTGCTGAATTTAAACGTGGCCGTACCAGCTTGGGTGACGATGAACGTTCGGGACGTCCAAAAACTGCAACCACTGACGATAATATCACTCAAGTTCACCAAATGGTGCTAGACAACCGTCGAATTAAAGTTAGAGAGATAGCAGAGGCTATGAACATGTCCACAGAACGTGTTTGTCACATATTGAATCAAGATTTAGGCATGAGAAAGCTGTCCGCGCGTTGGGTGCCGCGTTTGCTCACTTTGGACCAAAAACGTGTTCGAATGAACATTTCCAACGCTCTGTTGGCGCAGTTTAGGCGCAATAAATCAGTTTTGGCGCCGATTAATTACTGTAGATGAAACTTGGATACACCATTATACTCCAGAAACAAAAACACAGTCAAAACAGTGGACTGCGAAGAGAGAATCGGCTCCAAAAAAAGCAAAGGTTGTTCCTTCGGCTGGGAAAGTGATGGCAACTGTTTTCTGGGATAGTCATGGAGTTATCTTAATCGATTATCTTCAAAAAGGAAAAACCATTACAGGAGCATACTACGCATCAGTACTTGACAAGCTGAAGGCAGAAATTGCGGAAAAACAGCCACATTTGCAGAAAAAAAAATTTTGTTTCACCAAGACAATGCGCCGTCTCACACCTCAGCGGTTGCCATGGCGAAAATCCACGAATTACGGTTTGAACTGCTTGACCACCCTCCTTACTCACCAGATCTAGCCCCAAGCGATTTTTTTTGTTCCCTAAGCTAAAAGTTGCGCTCGGAGGACAGAGATTTTCGTCGAATGAGGAGGCCATCATCTTCGTAAACAACTATTTTGCAGAGAAAGACGCCGAGTATTATTTGGACGGGTTGAAGAGATGGGAGCATCGCTGAGAGAAGTGTATAGACTTACAAGGAGACTATGTAGAAAAATAAAAATTAATTTGAAGAAAAAATGTCTTGTATCTTTGTTAGGTCGGAAACTTTTCAGACAACCCTCGTACATGTATGTAAATGGTCGTGCATGCGCGTGCGCATGTAGAAAAGAAACGTATACATTTTTTGATCAATTAATTAAACGATAATTCGCCCCTAATATCCACTTGAAATTTCATGTCTTATATTAAAAATGTATTTAAAAAATTTCTAAAATTCAAATTTGATTTGCCGCACGAGATTTAATGATTAATATTAAAAATTTTGAAAATTTCAATATTTAAATAAGAAAACTCCTAGAGTTTAAAGAATTAAAAATCGAATTTTATTTGTAGCCGATTGTTTCAGGTCTTACGTATCGACCGCGAAAGATGATGCTGTTCATCAATCCTATAGGGGGTAAGAAGAAAGGCGTCAAAATCTGGGAAAAGGACGTGCAGTCACTCATGACCATCGCTGGTATAGAGACAAAAATGATGGTCACCGAGCGGGCTGGCCACATTCGTGACGTTCTGCTGACGGCCGATTTGAGTGACTTACATGTGAGTCATGTTCTTGCAAGGCCAATGTGTTATGTTACTTTCGCGCAGAGTTTATACAAATCTAAGTGCAAATAAAAAAATTTATATACGTATATATTATATAAAATACCCGACTAGTGTACACACAAGTGTATACACACAAGTCATCTATATAAGTAAATTTATACTAATTATAAATGTATATAATTATATATTTATTATTTATATTACTATAATTACAAAATCTGGAAAATTGCGTAAATCTAGAAATTTCAATTTTAATAAAATCGATAAATATAAAATACCGCATAAATAAAAAAAAAATTGATCTATATAAATTTTTGAATATATACATACATACACATGCATAAATGGAAAACTGCTTCATATTGAATCGTTCCAAGCAATTTTCAAGTTATTCTCAAGCTACTCTTTCGCGACGCATTTTAGGCAGTAGTGTGCATCGGCGGCGACGGCACGTTCGCCGAGGTGTTCAACGGGCTGATTCTAAGAGCAATCAAGGATCAACAGATCGATCCCAACGATCCCGACGTGAGACTTCCGAGACCTGTTTTGCCCGTCGGCGTTATACCCAGCGGTAGCACGGATACGGTGGCCTACAGCCTGCACGGTACTACCGATGTGCAGACCGCTGCTATACACATCATTTTCGGTGATTCGATCGGTCTGGACATCTCGTCGATCCACAGCAATCGCACCTTGCTCAGATTATACGCTAGCGTGCTCAGTTACGGTTATCTAGGCGACGTAATTCGCGATAGTGAGAAATTTCGCTGGATGGGGCCTCACAGATACGATTGGTCCGGTAAAGTTTAAAAATTTCCGTCATTTCATTTATATAACATTTGGAGAAAATTTTTATACAAAGTCTAAAACTTGAATTATATAAAGTAACATATTTATCCACATTAATTAATTAATTAATCTATATCTATATCAATTTAATAAATATGAGAAAAGTAGATAATCTAATGTGTGTGTGTGTGTGTGTGTGTGTGTAATCACTGTGTTTTTACATGTTAATTAATAATAACATGTTACACACTCTGAGAACATAAAATATTTAATATTAAATTAATTACATCTTTTTAGGGTTTAAAAAAATAATAGCGAATAAGGGTTACAAGGGCGAGATCGAGCTATTGTCGGATCCGTGTCATCCTGCCAGTAGCACCAGATGTATGAAAAACTGTTCACGCTGTTTGCAACACATGCACAATAGCATTCCCGATGAGGAAATCGCCAGTACGTGTTAAAAAATTAATAAAAGTAAAACTTGAATATATAATAGATATATATATATATATATACAGGGTGTCCGGTAATAGTCGCATCAACCGTCGTGTGCAGGTAGAGCTAGTTAAACCGAATAGAAAAGTCCTCTACCATTTTGCGATATTCTCAATAATAAGAGAGATATTAATTAATAAAGATCGGCCAATTCGCGTGACGACGGCGAGAAGAGACAGCCCAGTTTTATGTCGTTACTAAGCATGCGGCGAAAAGAAACAGTATAATGTTACACGGTTGCTAAGCGCGCGATGAAGCGGGGAGGAGCGCTTTACAAAAGACAGTAACTCCATACGAGTAGCGCTAACTCTGGACCCCCGAGTGGGCTGTCTCTTCTCGCCGCACGCTTATCATCGCGCGAATTGGCTGATTTTCTTTAATTTATTTCTCTCTTATTATTGAGAATATCGCAAAATGGTAGAGGACTTTTCTACTCGGTTTAACTAGCTCTACCTACACACGACGGTTGATGCGACTATTACCGGACACCCTGTATATATATATATATATAATAATTGAAAAATTGGATAAAAACTTTATGCTTTTTCTTTCGCGAGAAGGATGGGTGACAGTCAGTGGAAAGTTTTTCATGGTCAACGGCGCGAATGTGTCTTGCGCCTGCTCGAGAAGTCCCATGGGCTTTAGTCCTCATTGTCACATAGGTGATGGCTGCGTAGATGTCATTCTAATTCGACACACATCTCTGATAAACAATATCAGATTACTACTCAGATTGTCCAGCAAACGAAAGACTCTGGTATGCCAATATCGTTTATTCGATCGTCAATTGATCGCTCATTTTTCTACTTGACCCTCTAACGGACTGTGTGGTCGCTAAATCTATTATTACTTATAGATAACCAATCAGAAATAGACAGTTGAAATTATAACAAAAATTAAATCGTTATTTTGTCGTTTTTATATAAAACACACAAAGTTTTTCTCACAGAATCTAGTAAACGATATAATATTTCGTTATTATAAGATAATATTCAAAACTACACACTATATATGAAATTATTTTCAATTCGCAATTATAATGTAATATACACTACGTTTGATTACACGGTGTGTAATTATAAAATACTTTAGAATATATCAGGATTGCACTATTTAAAATTGTTCAAATTATTTACGTTACAGTATAATATACTTTATTTTTTAAACATGTATGTAAAGCATAGAAAAATTGATCTTTATTGCAGTACGAGCTACCGTTTGTCGAGGTCTATCGAGCGAGAGAATTCACATTCCGCGCTCTGCCGACACCGCAATTGGAAAACGAGGTGAACCAAGTCCGTTCCAACTCTCGGCTCAGCGTATGGAACTGCGACGGTGAGGTGCTCGACAACACTAATGTGAAAATCAGGCGAGTAAACGACACGCGATAGCATCCGGATTATCAGTACGCACACGTATTGTGTTGATCCATGTCTCAATCCTTCAATGTATGTGTGTACAATCGGAATTTTAACTTGTCTCAAGATTTTTTTTGTCTAAAAGATTTGGATTAATTAATTGAAAGCTATATTTATCGATATTACTTATAGTAATCGAGCTAATACGGGTATGTGTCTTGTTACGAGTTCTGAAGGCGTTAATAAAATAATAGCATCTTGAAAATTCTCTCTACGCGATAGTACTTTACTTGAGATTTTTTAAGCACTTAGCTATCTGACAATGAGAGTCAAATTAAACTTTACACTAAATTGCTAAATGTGTCTGTATTACGTACAGAGTACACTGCCAACTGCTGAAGGTTTATACGAGACAAGCTCAAGAATCAACTCGGGAATCGACCTGCTTCACTTGTTCTATGTGAATAAGCTACGAACGAGGTCGTCGAACGGGGTCCGAAACTTTAAGGTCGCGATCCCGTTGCACGACATTCTTAAAGGCGTTAAAGTTCCTTTATCTCTTGCCCTGTCGTCCATCCTCGCGAGATTATCTTACAGTATAATATATATATATTAGATTGATCGAAAAAAAGTTTGTTCCTATACGTTGTCTTATACTAGAAAAATTTAACAAAAAAAAAACCAGACTTTTTGATCATGCTAATATTTCCAAGCATATACGTAACACAAAACAATTTGTGTTGCGTACGGACGTTTTACATTTTTCCGCAAATTACTTTTAAAAGATAATCCTAGATAAGCAGCGTTATTTTTAGCTCTATTGTTGACACAGCGATACTTTGGTTCACATTACATGTATAATTTCGTGTACAGAAAATATTTATTTAACTTTTTATTTTTTCATTGTTTGGCCACTTTTCGCGCGCGTCTTTCAAAAGTATTGAACATTCCACCTGACAGAGCGCGCGCTATGTAAATCTTACCAAGTGACGCTGATGAATCACAATTTTACATGTACGTTGGATAAGTTTAAAAGATACTGTGTAAGATACTGTGTAAGATACAAAGTATTAATTGGAAAAAGCGCGGTGTATCGCGACACGTTTGCTTCATTTGACTTGTGCGACATTTGCAAAAGCAGATTTCAATTGAAGTTAGTTCCGTTCGTTAATTACTATACATTCCGCGCTAATCGCGCACACCTTTATTTGGTAGGAGACAAATCGAGGATATCGAAAGATGAGAAGATATTGTATTCACTTTTTGAAGCACTTACTTACACACAATTCCAATACCATCATTTTTCGAGACTATTTTATCGATAGCATCCCTATAAAAGGGAATATTGCACATCTTCGCAATCTATATATATTAGTTTCTGTATAGTTTTGCATTTAATATATTCTGTTTCTATACATATGTATATTATACAAACAAGCAACAGAAACCTCTCGAAACGGAATAAAAAACCTATTGTGAAAACAATTTTTCTGAAAATTGAAAAATTGCAATCAAAAATTCCTTGTTATCGAGTTACCAGCGGGACATTAATTAAAAATTAATTCAGAGATTGCATATTTATCATGATCTCATGACACAAAAAGATGACGATGACATAATCAGGCCGGTTGTACTTTTACATTTTGTACTTAAAACGTTTTGTATTATCGATGCTCGTAGCAAATTCAAAACGTGATATAGGGAAATTAGCGTTACTTAAATTTATTACATACATATTATTGATACTGTAAGTTAATTCTAGCGATAAATTCGCGATCCAATAGTAAATGCAATATCGTATTATCGTAATGAATCGACGTAATAATTAATGCGGTACCGCGCGCCCAAGTATATTTAAGCGGTAATTTAAGCGTAACGCAATTTAAGCGTTCTCACAACTCACTAAGCTTTTTTTTTATATTTTTGATAATTTTTCGTGTGTAAAGACAATCAAGATGCAAAGATGGTGCTTGTGAATGATACAGAGATTTTGGGAGATTTTGTTATTATGAACTTTTTAGTTTCAAAATCGGCACGTGTTTAAAAATTAAAAAATTAATTGTTAATGTCGAACGATAGTCGTCTTTATTCGCCAAAGTTTTTAGAATATTTGTACATTAATTATAATGAAAAAATGTATTAAAAAATAAAGTATAATGAGACGTTAATTATTTACGATTGAACCGCGAATATATGTGCAAATGTATATATACTTTGACTGTGAAAATAAATTGCAGAGCGGAGCTAAAATCCAAATAGGTAGGGGAAAAAAAAAAAAAAAAAAAAAACATTTTTGATCCAACTTTTTCCCCTCTCTACCGAAATATGTATATTTACCTAAACGCCTTTGCGCGTTTTATTTATGATAACATTTAAAATCCTGACAAATTATTCTCAGGTTCATCGTTGCGTAACACGACACATTCGCAATTAATATTCGCAGAAAATATTTACGATTACGCGTAATGTTATACCGCATATCTCCTATTTTTAGTGTTTTAAGCAGGTGCTATTTTGCGTTGTGAAAAATTATACATGTAGGTGGATATTTTTCGCTGCAAGCGTCAAGTATAATTGATACGATAATAGCGAAGCGGCACAAACGGTACTATATAAGCACAGCCACGTTCTATCTATATAGTCTAACTATAAAAAATTCATCGGTGCTATAACATTCGTGATTGCGCTCGTCTTCGCTCGTCGTAGAAACGCGTCATGCAACTAGGAAATGACACAATACATGTTCTATTTTATGCATAAGATTAGAATTTGACGATTCGTTTTTAAGAAAAATTAGATTTCTTGATGTAAAAATTACATTGCAAGTTTATGCGCAGGTATAATTTATTCCTTTAAATAATGACATATCATAGATTTATACAACTGTATATATGTTACGGGCGAAGTCTGCAAGTTGTGCAGAGCCGACATTGCCCGGGCGATGTCAGCATTGCATAACCCTCTTAGGCAAAGCCCGCTGAAATGGTTTATTTACTGACATGGCCCGGTTTGATATGGGCAAAGTCGACACTGCCTACTCAACGATAGCAATGTCAGTAACTACTATTATATTACGAACTTCGCCCGGTTCCAAATGGGCAAAGTCGACATTGCTAATTCTTCATGGGCAGAGTCGATTTCGCGGAACAGTCGGCAGAGGGCGGCTAGGGTAATTATTCAGTTTAGCGGCCTCACCTCAAATATTATTAATTTGCACTCATTCGACGCGTTTTTGCTTACAACGAAAGAATCTGGCAGAAAAAAGCGTCGCTCTGCCTCACAAAGCGAAATATTAACAGTTAAAGTTGACTACTTTTGGGTTAGGAAATCTGTCATACCGATGACACAAGTACTCTCTGCGCTCTGCGGTCACATGTGCATGCTCTGTGGTCATAGTAGAACAGTCTTACACACACACACACACACACGGGGGGTCCAAGGGGGGCCGAAGGCCCCCCTCCCGCACCCTCCCCGCCGGTAGGCAGGGTGGACCTCGCTTTACAACTTAAATGCGTCCCCTACCGAAGGCCCCCCTTGCACCCGCCCGTGTGTGTGTGTGTGTGTGTGTGTGTAAGACTGTTCTACTATGCAAACCTATTTGGAATTCTGTAAATATAGATCTTGTTTCGCACTTTAAGCACCGGATGATTATTCGTATCAAAACGCATGCGCATGTGGCCACAGAGCATGCGCATCTGACCGCAGAGAGTACTTGTGTCATCGGTATGATAGATTTCCTAACCCAAAAGTAGTCAACTTTAACTGTTAATATTTCGCTTTGCGGGGCAGAGCGACGCTTTTTTCTGCCAGATTCTTTCATTTTAAGCAAAAACGCGTCGAATGAGCAGATTTATTGATATTTGAGGTGAGGCCGCTAAACTGAATAATTACCTTGCCGCCCTCTGCCGACTGTTCCGCGAAATCGACTCTGCCCATGAAGAATTAGCAATGTCGACTTTGCCCATTTGGAACCGGGCGAAGTTCGTAATATAATAGTAGTTACTGACATTGCTATCGTTGAGTAGGCAGTGTCGACTTTGCCCACATCAAATCGGGCCATGTCAGTAAATAAACCATTTCAGCGGGCTTTGCCTAAAAGGGTTATGCAATGCTGACATCGCCCGGGCAATGTCGGCTCTGCACAACTTGCGGACTTTGCCCGTAACATATAGATCCGCAAGAAAGTTGCTCTCTATTGCGTATTTTGTCTTGCGACGTATCAATTGGCGCGATTAAATATATATTTTTTTTCTTTTTTTTGGCGGTTTAAACTCAAGTATTGCCAAAGTAGTATCGTCGAAGCAATTCTTCATGGACGATGCCACTTTGTGATCACTACTGGGATTTATTACTAGGATATTTTGCAGACGTATGATACCAGAAACAATCATGTAAATATATGTACAGATATGTGTATATATATACATGTTACAGATGTGTACATATATATACATATTTTTTAATCGCAATGTATTTCTAGAAAATGAACGACAGTACAGCGAATCAATGTGATGATCTATTGACCAGCGATATATATATATATATGTATACACACACACACACATAAAATTTTAATTTTTATCGTTGAAAAAGTGCACCGAAGGTAACGCCCGGTTGCACAGAATAAATTATATCTTTCCATGTATCATGTATTTTTTATTTATATATATATCCCAGTTCCCCCCTAATATAATCTATTGGTATCAATCAACAATTAAATATTTTTTCATGTCATATATTTATGACGAGAGATAACAAATCTTTTTTAAGCCACGTGAAAGTATTGAAAGAGTTTAAATTATTCGACAAGTTGATATTTAAATTATTAACACAAATGTTATATATTATCTTTACATATATACAAACTAGATCTATCTACACATATGTATCAGTTCATTATATTATAGTGAATTCTGTCACCCACACACCATACTGCACTAATACACATTTAAAGTTGCTATACACGAGTTATTTGAATATAAAAACATAATAAATATTTTAAATGTCCAATAATTAATTTCGTCAAGTGTTCGTATTTTACATTAAGATGTATAATGTCCTTTAATGTACATGTAGTGCAGTGTGCATGACCGAATTCGCTATTAATTAGCATCACTAATGCGATTTGTAATAGTCTAGCCATTCATACCTTTATTAATCTTTTGTATGCACCATTTCACTCTTGCCCTTTGCAGTCTCAATGTACAGCTGTTCCTTGGTAAACGATGCTACTTTAAACATTATTGGGATTACATTCAAGATAGGATTCTGTTTCTGCAGACATCGTATCCAGGACAAGAGAGAATCTTTTGTAGATGTACCCGTAGCACACATTGCAAAGTATATGCCATCATCTTGCTCATGAACTGTAGGAGCAGGGATTATTTCCTTTTTATCCCAGAAGGGGATTCTAATATCCAACACGTCTGTAAAAAAGAAAAAAAATGTACAATTATATTTTTCTATTAAAGTCATGTTTCGTGTTAGATACTTGAATATTTGTATACAATTGATTGTAATATGAAATCTGTATTGTAATATAAAATCTTGCTCTATATAAAATTACGCGTGTAAATTATGATCTATCGTTAATCGGTGGACAATTTAATTAGCAATTTGTTATTTCTCACCATCGATATCTTCATATTTCTTCTTCTTTCTGATTTCTCCTCTCAGTATGAAATAATCTATACACTGATCCGCAACCCAAACTGTATACGGTCCTTCGACAAAAATTGGATCGCTAGGAGATTGCATTTGCAATAGCCTCTCTTGCAGGCTGCTCATGACAGATATAATCCACGTGTCCTCGATGGAGTCTTGTACGTCCTTGGTCTCAAACTCTGTGATCTTAGTCTGCACATCTACGCTAGATATCTTGCTCATCGCCAATCTCGCAAGTACTCGTGGATCCTTGGGTGCCGGTCTGGCGCAAGGCCAAGGATTCAAGTTGGCAAACTTGGGCATCCAGTACATCATTCTCCAAAATTTCTTCAGCGGTGCACCGTGTTTTCCGAAAATATTTAACAGCGTGTCCTGCATTTCCACGTCTGGTATCACGCAATTTTTCTCCATTTTGCACAGCAAGTCGATGGCTACGTACTGCTGTTTAGGATAATGCATAACCATTGTTTGGAAAAAGTTGGTGGGGATAAATTTGCCCTTGGGAAGCACGTCCAACAGAACTTTATATACGGCCAGATCTCGATTCACGCCAAAATCATCCATATATTTGAGGGCGACCTGAATAAACTCCACGTGACCGCGTCTAAGCTCGTTGTTGCTCTTATATTGTCGGATTATGTCCAGATAAGCCTCCTTCTCCTTGCTCTCGGCGTTCGCAAAGGCCTGGAGGACGAGAGCCGATGGCTTGTCATCCTTTTTGTCGTCTCTATGCAGAAATCCGCTGGTATGAACGGCGTTAACGGCGTTACTCGCCCGACCTAACGCAGGATCTGCAATCTTACGCGGCGATTGTTTCAACAAGGCGGGGACACCCCGTGTAAAAACGCCCCTCGTAATCCGCGAGAGCATGTCGATCGATCGTATCCCTTCAAACTGTACGACACATTATTCTCGACACGTTACGATTGATTTACTCGCCAAAGTAAATCGCGTCCGCGAGATTATTTTGCACCGAGTCACTTAACCTCCTCTTTCAACCGTGTTTTCATTCCGCGCGCCATTTTATGTTGGATTGGATGCGCACCACGCATCTGCGCATAGTGACGGAAAATTCTCTCGATTGTTGCTACGTTTATGACCATAGATGTATTAAATATATAGAGGAGCATGGAGCATGCCCAGCTTGTCTAGCCCAGGGATGTTTGATACGCATTCCAGAAGTATTCTATGTATAACGCTGGGTCCACAATAGGTGATTTAAGCCCTAAGCCTTAAGAAATTGATCAATCGCAGTCAAGTATGAGGAGAAAACTCGACTGTGATTGGTCAATTTCTTAAGGCTTAGGGCTTAAATCACCTATTGTGGACCCAGCGTAAAGCCTAGTCTACAATAGAGTCGTAAGGTCGTAAACGTAAGAAATTGACCAATCACAGTCGATTATTCTCCTCGAATTCAACTGTGATTGATCAATTTCTTACGTTTACGACCTTACGACTCTATTGTAGACTAGCCCTAACGCTGGGTCCACAATAGGTGATTTAAGCCCTAAGCCTTAAGAAATTGATCAATCGCAGTCAAGTATGAGGAGAAAACTCGACTGTGATTGGTCAATTTCTTAAGGCTTAGGACTTAAATCACCTATTGTGGACCCAGCGTTAAGATGCAAATACGGCTCTGTGATTGGTTACGCTGGGTCCACAATAGATGATTTAAGTCCTAAGCCTTAAGAAATTGATCAATCGCAGTCAAGTATGAGGAGAAAACTCGACTGTGATTGGTCAATTTCTTAAGGCTTAGGGCTTAAATCACCTATTGTGGACCCAGCGTAAGTGAAACAGAGAGCACTACCGTTGGTTACGTACCTCGCTCGCGCATGTGCAGTTCATTTTCGTCCACGCAGAAATTGCCAGAGTTGCGCTATTGTATATACTGTGCCCATAGACACAATGAACTACACTGCTAAACTTGATAAACTGCGAAGAATGTTTATTCAATCTCAATAATACTCACAATGAACGAGAATTTGGAAAACATCAATCCAAAACTTTACAAAAAATTGAATGACAGAGAAGTCACAGCCGAAGAGCAAGACGAAGATGTTGCGGATGCATTTGACGCAAGAGAGATTTTCGGTATATAATTTCAATGTTATCAATAATTTACTCTTGTTTATCTAATTATGAGAGAGAGTGCAATAGTTTATATAACTAATATACATGTAATCGCATTTATATAATAAAATACGTAACATGTTTTATCAACTATATATTAGATTAAATTATTATAAGAGACCAAATGTGACGAGCAGTTTTTTGGATGACAATAATATCAAAAACGTGTGTATATTATATTCTATTTAATATCTATAGACGTTTCGACTTTACTTAGTCTTTTTCAATATAAACGATAAGAAAATAATAATAAAATAATCAATAAGTTACAGTATAAAAAATCATCGTGAAGGTTGTTTCGACTTAAACATAAATTTAAAATTGAGATAGATTCGTTAGGAAATAGAACATTGTTAGTGACGCAGTTCCATATAGATCGGTCAGATTACTTGATAATGAACGACTCCCCCTGAACATCAACGTCTCTCGTCATTTTTTGATAACAATATTAGGACACATTGAGTTTTAATAAAAAGAAAAATTCATCGTTGTGAACCGAGAAGTTGTCCTTTTTAAGGTGTCCATATTTTAATATTGTAGTTCTTATAAGAATTGTGTCGCCAGTCAATGTTGAGACTTGATAGGAGTGTGATCTTATACAATAATTGTAATGTGTGTGCGGACATCTTTCTACACAATTCTTATAAGAACTACAATATTAAAATATGGACACCTTAAAAAGGACAACTTCTCGGTTCACAACGATGAATTTTTCTTTTTATTAAAACTCAATGTGTCCTAATATTGTTATCAAAAAATGACGAGAGACGTTGATGTTCAGGGGGAGTCGTTCATTATCAAGTAATCTGACCGATCTATATGGAACTGCGTCACTAACAATGTTCTATTTCCTAACGAATCTATCTCAATTTTAAATTTGTTATGTTTAAGTCGAAACAACCTTCACGATGATTTTTTATACTGTAACTTATTGATTATTTTATTATTATTTTCTTATCGTTTATATTGAAAAAGACTAAGTAAAGTCGAAACGTCTATAGATATTAAATAGAATATAATATACACACGTTCTTGATATTATTGTCATCCAAAAAACTGCTCGTCACATTTGGTCTCTTATAATAATTTAATTTGTGTTACAATATACGAGCCTTTGTTTAATTAATTAATTGTTTTTTATATATTAGATGTTTATCTTCTCATTATTAATGAGAAATAAAATATATAACTTTAGATTGTATTAACAAGAAAAAATATCTGTTTTATTTATCAAATATGACATCAAATATGTATATTTGATATTTGTCTGTCGAATAAAGAATAACTGTATATTTGCTAATATATATATAATATTATTTAACGATACACAAACTATAAATTATATAATGTTATATATGCATGCACTCTCTAAATGGAACAGAATCTAATATCGATTATTGATTTCTAGATATCATTAGAAACATTAATGATCCAGAACATCCTTTAACTCTAGAAGAATTAAATGTAGTAGAGCAGGATCTCATTGAGGTAACATATACATGTATTTTTTTAACACTAGTAGTCTGAATTGCATTACTGCAATTTGGAATTGCTAAAAATTCAACTTTATAGGTGGACGATAAAAGAAACAGAGTAGATGTAAAGTTTACACCCACCATACCTCATTGCAGCATGGCCACTTTAATTGGATTGTCCATCCGTGTACAATTGCTGCGTGCTTTACCTGCTAGGTTTAAGGTCAGCGTGGAAATTTCTCCTGGTACACATGCCTCGGAGGAAGCAGTGAACAAACAACTCGCAGATAAGGAAAGAGTGGCTGCAGCTTTAGAAAATTCTATGTTACTCGATGTGATCAATCAGTGCTTAGCTCCAAAATATTAACATGTATAAATTTTAAGATTTTTATCTTTACAACAATACATACATAATTTTGTTTTTACAAACCCACACACACACACACACACACACATATAGCTTTAAATTTCTATCACAAGTTTATCTTTCTAAAAAATTTTGCAATCAGAAAAGTAAATAAAATTATTTTCATTTATCTATCGTGTTATGGAATTTAATTTTATTTTAATTTTAATATTTTAATTTTTTATGTGCTATAAGCAGTCTACAATAATACACAATAGCTCTTATAATAATCTAGAAATTAATCGAAAAGTGAATAGCTTGAAAATTTTATTAAAGATTTGTGTAAAAATTGTGATAGAAATATTCAAGTGTCATATATGTGCGTGCGTGCGTGCGTGTGCGTGTGTGTCATGTGTGTAGTTAAATATTATGAGAGAGAGAGAGAGAGAATATATTAAAAGATATTAAAAGAAAATATATTAAAAAATAAAACTTTAATAAAATTAATACAATGTTAATATATCTATTAAAAGAAAAGTAGAATAAAACAAAAGGAGAGCAGAATTCTTACAGAGAGAAGATATTTACTGCACATCGACATTCTCTGTCAACATTTAATAAATATAAAGTGAAAATTATACATAGATATT
Source organism: Prenolepis imparis (assembly GCF_030444845.1). Lineage (NCBI taxonomy): Eukaryota > Metazoa > Arthropoda > Insecta > Hymenoptera > Formicidae > Prenolepis > Prenolepis imparis. The sequence continues at coordinate 18,222 of NW_028141631.1, forward strand.
TTTCTTATGGGAAAAAGTTTGAATATATGACGTCACATGGTTATAAAACTCGTGTTTTACATACGTGACACGCGTTTTTATTCGCATAAATACGCGCATTGTTAGTTTTTGCCTATTTTTACTCGATTTTTTTACTTTTCTGGTTTGTTTGGTATCATGGATCAAATCAAAGATTTCTTAGGCCGGTATTCATAGTTCGATCTTAAGTCGGGTCTACATTGGTCGTAGAATCGTAGATCGTAAGAAAATTGACCAACCACAGTTGATTATTTTTGAAATAATCGACTGCGGTTGGTCAATTTTCTTACGATCTACGATTCTACGACCAATGTAGACCCGGCCTAATGCCCGTATCACATTAGCGATTGACGATTGCGTATGCGATTGCGACTTTACAAATAGACGAATGGCTAAACTCCGCTAAACAGCAATCGCTGGCCGGCTGCTTCCTGATTGGTCCATTTGACGAATCGCAATCGCAGACGCAATGGCCAATCGCTAGTGTGATACGGGCATAAGGGCCATTCCACAATAGGTTGCAAATGCTCTCGTTGCCAGTTGATAATTGAGAGCATTTGCAACCTATTGTGGAATGGCCCTTAGATCGTCAAGTCCGAGCTTGAGATGCTACGCAGCCATTTGATTGGTTGAATGGGATCTTAAGGGGTCTACATTAGTCGTAGAATCGTAGATCGTAAGAAAATTGACCAACCACAGTCGACTATTTCAAAAATAATCAACTGTGGTTGGTCAATTTTCTTACGATCTACGATTCTACGACCAATGTAGACTTGGCCTTAAGTCAACCTCTGACCAGACTTAAGATAAATCCTAAATATAAGATCGGACTATTGGCCGGTATTCATAGTCCGTTCTTATTTCAAGACCGTCTTAAGTAATGTCTTAAGATGCAAATACGGCTCTGTGATTGGTTAATCACATCTTAAGATTGTACTTAAAGCCTAATCTACAATGGCAGTAAGCAGTATAGAGTAAGCAGTAAGCAGTAAGCAGTATGAAATGGGAATTGCCCATTTCGTTACTCCCGGTCTTTACATCCACTAAAAACAGTATACAATGGCAATAACAAGGCTGTAGAATAGAGAGTATACTGTTTTTAGTGGATGTAAAGACCGGGAGTAACGAAATGGGCAATTCCCATTTCATACTGCTTACTGCTTACTGCTTACTCTATACTGCTTACTGCCATTGTAGACTAGGCTTAAGGATGCCGTGTAAACGTACTCTATGAATACCGGCCAATGAATACCGGCCTTATTAATATTTTTAGCTCATCGTTCGTAAGGTCCTGCGCACAATAGAAAAAATATTAGGAATAGGAATAAATATTAAGCATGAAGGTGCAGTCCCATGGAGCAGTGTACGGCGTACCGGCGTAGGCGTAAAAGAGCTTGGCCAATCACAGGCTTTACGCTCGTTTTCATTACGCCAGCACAAACATCGGCTGTCCCATGGAGCGTATTTATGCTGGCGTAATGATCAATAAGCCAATCACAGTAGCTTTTACAAAGTTTATTTTGAAAATGGATATTTAAGGGGTCTTGTGATTGGCTTATTGATCATTACGCAGCGTAAATACGCTCCATGGGACAGCCGATAAAAAGATTTTAGCGCAACTTTTTAACATATATTTATATATTATAACAAAGTTAAAATTCAAGTGTGTATAATCTCGTTAAAATGTCAGGCTCGGAATTTGCATTAATTAATTTAATAAAATACTTGAAAATTTACAAATGTCCGAAAAATACGCTATGCAAAGAAGCTATTCGACAAAAATTAGTTCAAATATATATAATTTATAAATTGATGAAAGCTGAAGAGAAGAAAAAAGATTCCCGAATTAGACGTAATCCTCGAAAATTTTGGGTTCGATTTTTAGTATTGAAAGACGATTAGCACAAGGGGCTAGCAACAATCTGGTCGAAGAAATGATTTACACAGATACAGATAAATTCCTCAATTTTTTTCGAATGACTCCAGAAATATTTGAAAAATTGTTGCAAATTGTTTCACCACGTATACAGAAACAATTTGTAATTATAAGAAAAATTTTAGATCGGATAATGTACGAGTTATTAAACCGAATTATATAGGCCGTCACGTAAACATCTGTACGCGCTGTACTACGCCGGATACAACAGCGTAAAATCTGTGATGGCGTAATGAAAACGAGCGTAAAGCCTGTGATTGGCCAAGCTCTTTTACGCCGTACGCCGGTACGCCGTATGCTGCTCCATGGGACTGCACCTTTACGCTGGGTCCACAATAGGTGATTTAAGCCCTAAGCCTTAAGAAATTGATCAATCGCAGTCAAGTATGAGGAGAAAACTCGACTGTGATTGGTCAATTTCTTAAGGCTTAGGACTTAAATCACCTATTGTGGACCCAGCGTTAGGCTTACTGCACAATACAAAAGTATAGACAATAAAATTAGAGAATAAAAATATTCATGCATCAACAGAAGCAGATAGATATTATAGGGAATAACAATAGATATTTTTTGCTTATTGATGAATATTTTCTATTTTCTGTTCCTATTGGTTGTACTTTTGTATTGTGCAGGAAGCTTAAAGCTGGGAACATAATGCTAAGCGATAGCGATAGGAATAGCGATAACGATAGAAAAATATCTATTCTCTGTTCTATTGGTGGAATAAAAAGTATTTACCAATCGGAACAGAGGTTAGATATTATTCTATCGCTATCGCTATTCCTATCGCTATCGCTTAGCATTGTGTTCCCAGCTTAATGTTTAATATTTATTCCTATTCCTAATATTTTTTCTATTGTGCGCAGGGCCTAACGTTCAAAAAGCTACTTCTCATTAAAGTTTATTCGCCGTTTAGAAACGCGGCTTTCTCGACGCGCTATCACGTGACTCGTGTCATGTGACATGTGTTTTGGTGCAATATTTGGAGCAACATGGCGACTCTCGCTGTCAAAGTTCGATGAATCTACGTTATCCGGAGACTCATTTCTGTCGTATGTCGTGTCCGATGAGTTAACGTTAAAAGATGCCCGTTGACATTAATCGTTTGACGGAGGGTTGGTTAGAATTAGAAAGCGATCCAGGTACATTGGTGAAAAATGATGAGAAATAATATAATGTCTGTCAATAAAATGTGTCAATTTTGGTGCATCTCTTTTATAGTTTTTAAGAAGCGCGCGTTATTGCGCCGTAAATTTTGCGACACTTGAAAATTGTAAATTTTTTCACGCATGACATGTTCAAGGCTTGTTCACGCTACTCTTGGAAGACTTTGGGGTGAAGGGCGTTCAGGTGGAAGAGATCTACGATCTGCAAAAATCTCTCGAAGGTCCGGTCTACGGTTTCATCTTTCTATTCCGCTGGATCGAAGAACGGCGATCAAGACGGAAGGTCGTGGAGCAGGATGAGAGTTTTGTCAAGGATGAAGAGATTGTCAATAACATCTTCTTCGCGCAGCAGGTCTTACATACAGTTTTACATCTTGATCTATTATTTGTATAATCTTTATATATATATATATTTTTGCATAATTATTGTACAAAACAGGTTGTGCCCAACAGCTGTGCGACTC
>NW_028141632.1:0-21776 GCF_030444845.1 Prenolepis imparis
ACGCTGGTGTCTGCATGGTATCAAAAGATTCTGTAATCAATGTACTATTAAAATGTATAATCGATGAATTTTTGGCTCGTCTTAAAATATTAGAAATCGATACTTTTTTACCGCTGACCCTATGCGACGCAACCTTATTTTATGTATATCAAGTTAAATAATTTGTACGCTGGTGTCTGTTTGGTACCAAATGATTGTGTAAACAATGTACTATTAAAATGTATAATCGATGAATTTTTGGCTCGTCTTAAAATATTAGAAATCGATACTTTTTTACCGCTGACTCCATTCGACGCAACTTTATTTTATGTATATCAAGTTAAAAAATTTGTACGCTGGTGTCTGCATGCTATCAAAAGATTCTGTAATCAATGTACTATTAAAATGTATAATCGGTGAATTTTTGGCTCGTCTTAAAATATTGGAAATCGATACTTTTTACCGCTGATCCTTTGCGACGCAACCTTATTTTATGTATATCAAGTTAAAAAATTTGTACGCTGGTGTCTGTTTGGTACCAAATGATTCTGTAATCAATGTACTATTAAAATGTATAATCGATGAATTTTTGGCTCGTCTTTAAATATTTGAAATCGATACTTTTTTACCGCTGACTCCATTCGACGCAACTTTATTTTATGTATATCAAGTTAAAAAATTTGCACGCTGGTGTCTGTTTGGTACCAAATGATTGTGTAATCAATGTACTATTAAAATGTATAATCGATGAATTTTTGGCTCGTCTTAAAATATTAGAAATCGATACTTTTTTACCGCTGACCCTATGCGACGCATCCTTAATTTATGTATAGCAAATGAAAAAGTTTGTATGCTGTTGTCTGCTTGGTACCAAAAGATTCTGTAATCAATGTACTATTAAAATGTATAATGGATGAATTTTTGGCTCGTCTTTTAATATTAGAAATCGATACTTTTTTACCGCTGACCTCATGCGACGCAACCTTATTTTATGTATATCATGTTAAAAAATTTGTACGCAGGTGTCTGTTTGGTACCAAATGGTTCTGTAATCAATGTACTATTAAAATGTATAATCGATGAATTTTTGGCTCGTCTTAAAATATTAGAAATCGATACTTTTTTACCGCTGACCCTATGCGACGCATCCTTAATTTATGTATAGCAAATGAAAAAGTTTGTATGCTGTTGTCTACTTGGTACCAAAAGATTCTGTAATTAATGTACTATTAAAATGTATAATGGATGAATTTTTGGCTCGTCTTTAAATATTAGAAATCGATACTTTTTTACCGCTGACCCCATGCGACGCAACCTTATTTTATATATATCAAGTTAAAAAATTTGTACGCTGGTGTCTGTTTGGTACCAAATGGTTCTGTAATCAATGTACTATTAAAATGTATAATCGATGAATTTTTGGCTCGTCTTAAAATATTAGAATTCCATACTTTTTTACCGCTGACCCTATGCGACGCAACCTTATTTTATGTATATCAAGTTAAAAAATTTGTACGCTGGTGTCTGTTTGGTACCAAATGATTCTGTAATCAATGTACTATTAAAATGTATAATCGATGAATTTTTGGCTCGTCTTAAAATATTAGAAATCGATACTTTTTTACCGCTGACCCCATTCGACGCAACTTTATTTTATATATATCAAGTTAAAAAATTTGTACGCTGGTGTCTGTTTGGTACCAAATGGTTCTGTAATCAATGTACTATTAAAATGTATAATCGATGAATTTTTGGCTCGTCTTAAAATATTAGAAATCCATACTTTTTTACCGCTGACCCTATGCGACGCAACCTTATTTTATGTATAGCAAGTTAAAAAATTTGTACGCTGGTGTCTGTTTGGTACCAAATGATTCTGTAATCAATGTACTATTAAAATGTATAATCGATGAATTTTTGGCTCGTCTTAAAATATTAGAAATCGATACTTTTTTACCGCTGACCCTATGCGACGCAACCTTATTTTATGTATATCAAGTTAAATAATTTGTACGCTGGTGTCTGTTTGGTACCAAATGATTGTGTAAACAATGTACTATTAAAATGTATAATCGATGAATTTTTGGCTCGTCTTAAAATATTAGAAATCGATACTTTTTTACCGCTGACCCCATTCGACGCAACTTTATTTTATGTATATGAAGTTAAAAAATTTGTACGCTGGTGTCTGCATAGTATCAAAAGATTCTGTAATCAATGTACTATTAAAATGTATAATCGATGAATTTTTGGCTCGTCTTAAAATATTAGAAATCGATACTTTTTTACCGCTGACCCTATGCGACGCAACCTTATTTTATGTATATCAAGTTAAAAAATTTGTACGCTGGTGTCTGTTTGGTACCAAATGGTTCTGTAATCAATGTACTATTAAAATGTATAATCGATGAATTTTTGGCTCGTCTTAAAATATTAGAAATCCATACTTTTTTACCGCTGACCCTATGCGACGCAACCTTATTTTATGTATATCAAGTTAAAAAATCTGTACGCTGGTGTCTGTTTGGTACCAAATGATTCTGTAATCAATGTACTATTAAAATGTATAATCGATGAATTTTTGGCTCGTCTTTAAATATTTGTAATCGATACTTTTTTACCGCTGACCCCATTCGACGCAACTTTATTTTATGTATATCAAGTTAAAAAATTTGTACGCTGGTGTCTGCATGGTATCAAAAGATTCTGTAATCAATGTACTATTAAAATGTATAATCGATGAATTTTTGGCTCGTCTTAAAATATTAGAAATCGATACTTTTTTATCGCTGACCCTATGCGACGCAACCTTATTTTATGTATATCAAGTTAAATAATTTGTACGCTGGTGTCTGTTTGGTACCAAATGATTGTGTAAACAATGTACTATTAAAATGTATAATCGATGAATTTTTGGCTCGTTTTAAAATATTAGAAATCGATACTTTTTTACCGCTGACTCCATTCGACGCAACTTTATTTTATGTATATCAAGTTAAAAAATTTGTACGCTGGTGTCTGCATGCTATCAAAAGATTCTGTAATCAATGTACTATTAAAATGTATAATCGATGAATTTTTGGCTCGTCTTAAAATATTGGAAATCGATACTTTTTACCGCTGATCCTTTGCGACGCAACCTTATTTTATGTATATCAAGTTAAAAAATTTGTACGCTGGTGTCTGTTTGGTACCAAATGATTCTGTAATCAATGTACTATTAAAATGTATAATCGATGAATTTTTGGCTCGTCTTTAAATATTTGAAATCGATACTTTTTTACCGCTGACTCCATTCGACGCAACTTTATTTTATGTATATCAAGTTAAAAAATTTGCACGCTGGTGTCTGCTTGGTACCAAAAGATTCTGTAATCAATGTACTATTAAAATGTATAATGGATGAATTTTTGGCTCGTCTTTAAATATTAGAAATCGATACTTTTTTACCGCTGACCTCATGCGACGCAACCTTATTTTATGTATATCATGTTAAAAAATTTGTACGCAGGTGTCTGTTTGGTACCAAATGGTTCTGTAATCAATGTACTATTAAAATGTATAATCGATGAATTTTTGGCTCGTCTTAAAATATTAGAAATCGATACTTTTTTACCGCTGACCCTATGCGATGCATCCTTAATTTATGTATAGCAAATGAAAAAGTTTGTATGCTGTTGTCTACTTGGTACCAAAAGATTCTGTAATTAATGTACTATTAAAATGTATAATGGATGAATTTTTGGCTCGTCTTTAAATATTAGAAATCGATACTTTTTTACCGCTGACCCCATGCGACGCAACCTTATTTTATGTATATCAAGTTAAAAAATTTGTACGCTGGTGTCTGTTTAGTACCAAATGGTTCTGTAATCAATGTATTATTAAAATGTATAATCGATGAATTTTTGGCTCGTCTTAAAATATTAGAATTCCATACTTTTTTACCGCTGACCCTATGCGACGCAACCTTATTTTATGTATATCAAGTTAAAAAATTTGTACGCTGGTGTCTGTTTGGTACCAAATGATTCTGTAATCAATGTACTATTAAAATGTATAATCGATGAATTTTTGGCTCGTCTTAAAATATTAGAAATCGATACTTTTTTACCGCTGACCCCATTCGACGCAACTTTATTTTATGTATATCAAGTTAAAAAATTTGTACGCTGGTGTCTGTTTGGTACCAAATGGTTCTGTAATCAATGTACTATTAAAATGTATAATCGATGAATTTTTGGCTCGTCTTAAAATATTAGAAATCCATACTTTTTTACCGCTGACCCTATGCGACGCAACCTTATTTTATGTATAGCAAGTTAAAAAATTTGTACGCTGGTGTCTGTTTGGTACCAAATGATTCTGTAATCAATGTACTATTAAAATGTATAATCGATGAATTTTTGGCTCGTCTTAAAATATTAGAAATCGATACTTTTTTACCGCTGACCCTATGCGACGCAACCTTATTTTATGTATATCAAGTTAAATAATTTGTACGCTGGTGTCTGTTTGGTACCAAATGATTGTGTAAACAATGTACTATTAAAATGTATAATCGATGAATTTTTGGCTCGTCTTAAAATATTAGAAATCGATACTTTTTTACCGCTGACCCCATTCGACGCAACTTTATTTTATGTATATCAAGTTAAAAATTTGTACGCTGGTGTCTGTTTGGTACCAAATGGTTCTGTAATCAATGTACTATTAAAATGTATAATCGATGAATTTTTGGCTCGTCTTAAAATATTAGAAATCCATACTTTTTTACCGCTGACCCTATGCGACCCAACCTTATTTTATGTATATCAAGTTAAAAAATTTGTACGCTGGTGTCTGTTTGGTACCAAATGATTCTGTAATCAATGTACTATTAAAATGTATAATCGATGAATTTTTGGCTCGTCTTAAAATATTAGAAATCGATACTTTTTTACCGCTGACCCCATTCGACGCAACTTTATTTTATGTATATGAAGTTAAAAAATTTGTACGCTGGTGTCTGCATAGTATCAAAAGATTCTGTAATCAATGTACTATTAAAATGTATAATGGATGAATTTTTGGCTCGTCTTAAAATATTAGAAATCGATACTTTTTTACCGCTGACCCTATGCGACGCAACCTTATTTTATGTATATCAAGTTAAAAAATTTGTACGCTGGTGTCTGTTTGATACCAAATGGTTCTGTAATCAATGTACTATTAAAATGTATAATCGATGAATTTTTGGCTCGTCTTAAAATATTAGAAATCCATATTTTTTTACAGCTAACCCTATGCGACGCAACCTTATTTTATGTATATCAAGTTAAAAAATTTGTACGCTGGTGTCTGTTTGGTACCAAATGATTCTGTAATCAATGTACTATTAAAATGTATAATCGATGAATTTTTGGCTCGTCTTTAAATATTTGTAATCGATACTTTTTTACCGCTGACCCCATTCGACGCAACTTTATTTTATGTATATCAAGTTAAAAAATTTGTACGCTGGTGTCTGCATGCTATCAAAAGATTCTGTAATCAATGTACTATTAAAATGTATAATCGATGAATTTTTGGCTCGTCTTAAAATATTGGAAATCGATACTTTTTACCGCTGATCCTTTGCGACGCAACCTTATTTTATGTATATCAAGTTAAAAAATTTGTACGCTGGTGTCTGTTTGGTACCAAATGATTCTGTAATCAATGTACTATTAAAATGTATAATCGATGAATTTTTGGCTCGTCTTTAAATATTTGAAATCGATACTTTTTTACCGCTGACCCCATTCGACGCAACTTTATTTTATGTATATCAAGTTAAAAAATTTGCACGCTGGTGTCTGCTTGGTACCAAAAGATTCTGTAATCAATGTACTATTAAAATGTATAATGGATGAATTTTTGGCTCGTCTTTAAATATTAGAAATCGATACTTTTTTACCGCTGACCTCATGCGACGCAACCTTATTTTATGTATAGCAAATGAAAAAGTTTGTATGCTGTTGTCTACTTGGTACCAAAAGATTCTGTAATTAATGTACTATTAAAATGTATAATGGATGAATTTTTGGCTCGTCTTTAAATATTAGAAATCGATACTTTTTTACCGCTGACCCCATGCGACGCAACCTTATTTTATGTATATCAAGTTAAAAAATTTGTACGCTGGTGTCTGTTTGGTACCAAATGGTTCTGTAATCAATGTACTATTAAAATGTATAATCGATGAATTTTTGGCTCGTCTTAAAATATTAGAATTCCATACTTTTTTACCGCTGACCCTATGCGACGCAACCTTATTTTATGTATATCAAGTTAAAAAATTTGTACGCTGGTGTCTGTTTGGTACCAAATGATTCTGTAATCAATGTACTATTAAAATGTATAATCGATGAATTTTTGGCTCGTCTTAAAATATTAGAAATCGATACTTTTTTACCGCTGACCCCATTCGACGCAACTTTATTTTATGTATATCAAGTTAAAAAATTTGTACGCTGGTGTCTGTTTGGTACCAAATGGTTCTGTAATCAATGTACTATTAAAATGTATAATCGATGAATTTTTGGCTCGTCTTAAAATATTAGAAATCCATACTTTTTTACCGCTGACCCTATGCGACGCAACTTTATTTTATGTATAGCAAGTTAAAAAATTTGTACGCTGGTGTCTGTTTGGTACCAAATGATTCTGTAATCAATGTACTATTAAAATGTATAATCGATGAATTTTTGGCTCGTCTTAAAATATTAGAAATCGATACTTTTTTACCGCGTACCCTATGCGACGCAACCTTATTTTATGTATATCAAGTTAAATAATTTGTACGCTGGTGTCTGTTTGGTACCAAATGATTGTGTAAACAATGTACTATTAAAATGTATAATCGATGAATTTTTGGCTCGTCTTAAAATATTAGAAATCGATACTTTTTTACCGCTGACCCCATTCGACGCAACTTTATTTTATGTATATCAAGTTAAAAATTTGTACGCTGGTGTCTGTTTGGTACCAAATGGTTCTGTAATCAATGTACTATTAAAATGTATAATCGATGAATTTTTGGCTCGTCTTAAAATATTAGAAATCCATACTTTTTTACCGCTGACCCTATGCGACGCAACCTTATTTTATGTATATCAAGTTAAATAATTTGTACGCTGGTGTCTGTTTGGTACCAAATGATTCTGTAATCAATGTACTATTAAAATGTATAATCGATGAATTTTTGGCTCGTCTTAAAATATTAGAAATCGATACTTTTTTACCGCTGACCCCATTCGACGCAACTTTATTTTATGTATATCAAGTTAAAAAATTTGTACGCTGGTGTCTGTTTGGTACCAAATGGTTCTGTAATCAATGTACTATTAAAATGTATAATCGATGAATTTTTGGCTCGTCTTAAAATATTAGAAATCCATACTTTTTTACCGCTGACCCTATGCGACGCAACCTTATTTTATGTATAGCAAGTTAAACAATTTGTACGCTGGTGTCTGTTTGGTACCAAATGATTCTGTAATCAATGTACTATTAAAATGTATAATCGATGAATTTTTGGCTCGTCTTAAAATATTAGAAATCGATACTTTTTTACCGCTGACCCTATGCGACGCAACCTTATTTTATGTATATCAAGTTAAATAATTTGTACGCTGGTGTCTGTTTGGTACCAAATGATTGTGTAAACAATGTACTATTAAAATGTATAATCGATGAATTTTTGGCTCGTCTTAAAATATTAGAAATCGATACTTTTTTACCGCTGACCCCATTCGACGCAACTTTATTTTATGTATATCAAGTTAAAAATTTGTACGCTGGTGTCTGTTTGGTACCAAATGGTTCTGTAATCAATGTACTATTAAAATGTATAATCGATGAATTTTTGGCTCGTCTTAAAATATTAGAAATCCATACTTTTTTACCGCTGACCCTATGCGACCCAACCTTATTTTATGTATATCAAGTTAAAAAATTTGTACGCTGGTGTCTGTTTGGTACCAAATGATTCTGTAATCAATGTACTATTAAAATGTATAATCGATGAATTTTTGGCTCGTCTTAAAATATTAGAAATCGATACTTTTTTACCGCTGACCCCATTCGACGCAACTTTATTTTATGTATATGAAGTTAAAAAATTTGTACGCTGGTGTCTGCATAGTATCAAAAGATTCTGTAATCAATGTACTATTAAAATGTATAATCGATGAATTTTTGGCTCGTCTTAAAATATTAGAAATCGATACTTTTTTACCGCTGACCCTATGCGACGCAACCTTATTTTATGTATATCAAGTTAAAAAATTTGTACGCTGGTGTCTGTTTGGTACCAAATGGTTCTGTAATCAATGTACTATTAAAATGTATAATCGATGAATTTTTGGCTCGTCTTAAAATATTAGAAATCCATACTTTTTTACCGCTGACCCTATGCGACGCAACCTTATTTTATGTATATCAAGTTAAAAAATCTGTACGCTGGTGTCTGTTTGGTACCAAATGATTCTGTAATCAATGTACTATTAAAATGTATAATCGATGAATTTTTGGCTCGTCTTTAAATATTTGTAATCGATACTTTTTTACCGCTGACCCCATTCGACGCAACTTTATTTTATGTATATCAAGTTAAAAAATTTGTACGCTGGTGTCTGCATGGTATCAAAAGATTCTGTAATCAATGTACTATTAAAATGTATAATCGATGAATTTTTGGCTCGTCTTAAAATATTAGAAATCGATACTTTTTTACCGCTGACCCTATGCGACGCAACCTTATTTTATGTATATCAAGTTAAATAATTTGTACGCTGGTGTCTGTTTGGTACCAAATGATTGTGTAAACAATGTACTATTAAAATGTATAATCGATGAATTTTTGGCTCGTCTTAAAATATTAGAAATCGATACTTTTTTACCGCTGACTCCATTCGACGCAACTTTATTTTATGTATATCAAGTTAAAAAATTTGTACGCTGGTGTCTGCATGCTATCAAAAGATTCTGTAATCAATGTACTATTAAAATGTATAATCGATGAATTTTTGGCTCGTCTTAAAATATTGGAAATCGATACTTTTTACCGCTGATCCTTTGCGACGCAACCTTATTTTATGTATATCAAGTTAAAAAATTTGTACGCTGGTGTCTGTTTGGTACCAAATGATTCTGTAATCAATGTACTATTAAAATGTATAATCGATGAATTTTTGGCTCGTCTTTAAATATTTGAAATCGATACTTTTTTACCGCTGACTCCATTCGACGCAACTTTATTTTATGTATATCAAGTTAAAAAATTTGCACGCTGGTGTCTGCTTGGTACCAAAAGATTCTGTAATCAATGTACTATTAAAATGTATAATGGATGAATTTTTGGCTCGTCTTTAAATATTAGAAATCGATACTTTTTTACCGCTGACCTCATGCGACGCAACCTTATTTTATGTATATCATGTTAAAAAATTTGTACGCAGGTGTCTGTTTGGTACCAAATGGTTCTGTAATCAATGTACTATTAAAATGTATAATCGATGAATTTTTGGCTCGTCTTAAAATATTAGAAATCGATACTTTTTTACCGCTGACCCTATGCGACGCATCCTTAATTTATGTATAGCAAATGAAAAAGTTTGTATGCTGTTGTCTACTTGGTACCAAAAGATTCTGTAATTAATGTACTATTAAAATGTATAATGGATGAATTTTTGGCTCGTCTTTAAATATTAGAAATCGATACTTTTTTACCGCTGACCCTATGCGACGCAACCTTATTTTATGTATATCAAGTTAAAAAATTTGTACGCTGGTGTCTGTTTGGTACCAAATGATTCTGTAATCAATGTACTATTAAAATGTATAATCGATGAATTTTTGGCTCGTCTTAAAATATTAGAAATCGATACTTTTTTACCGCTGACCCCATTCGACGCAACTTTATTTTATGTATATCAAGTTAAAAAATTTGTACGCTGGTGTCTGTTTGGTACCAAATGGTTCTGTAATCAATGTACTATTAAAATGTATAATCGATGAATTTTTGGCTCGTCTTAAAATATTAGAAATCCATACTTTTTTACCGCTGACCCTATGCGACGCAACCTTATTTTATGTATAGCAAGTTAAAAAATTTGTACGCTGGTGTCTGTTTGGTACCAAATGATTCTGTAATCAATGTACTATTAAAATGTATAATCGATGAATTTTTGGCTCGTCTTAAAATATTAGAAATCGATACTTTTTTACCGCGTACCCTATGCGACGCAACCTTATTTTATGTATATCAAGTTAAATAATTTGTACGCTGGTGTCTGTTTGGTACCAAATGATTGTGTAAACAATGTACTATTAAAATGTATAATCGATGAATTTTTGGCTCGTCTTAAAATATTAGAAATCGATACTTTTTTACCGCTGGCCCCATTCGACGCAACTTTATTTTATGTATATCAAGTTAAAAATTTGTACGCTGGTGTCTGTTTGGTACCAAATGGTTCTGTAATCAATGTACTATTAAAATGTATAATCGATGAATTTTTGGCTCGTCTTAAAATATTAGAAATCGATACTTTTTTACCGCTGACCCCATTCGACGCAACTTTATTTTATGTATATCAAGTTAAAAAATTTGTACGCTGGTGTCTGCATGGTATCAAAAGATTCTGTAATCAATGTACTATTAAAATGTATAATCGATGAATTTTTGGCTCGTCTTAAAATATTAGAATTCCATACTTTTTTACCGCTGACCCTATGCGACGCAACCTTATTTTATGTATATCAAGTTAAAAAATTTGTACGCTGGTGTCTGTTTGGTACCAAATGATTCTGTAATCAATGTACTATTAAAATGTATAATCGATGAATTTTTGGCTCGTCTTAAAATATTAGAAATCGATACTTTTTTACCGCTGACCCCATTCGACGCAACTTTATTTTATGTATATCAAGTTAAATAATTTGTACGCTGGTGTCTGTTTGGTACCAAATGATTGTGTAAACAATGTACTATTAAAATATATAATCGATGAATTTTTGGCTCGTCTTAAAATATTAGAAATCGATACTTTTTTACCGCTGACTCCATTCGACGCAACTTTATTTTATGTATATCAAGTTAAAAAATTTGTACGCTGGTGTCTGCATGCTATCAAAAGATTCTGTAATCAATGTACTATTAAAATGTATAATCGATGAATTTTTGGCTCGTCTTAAAATATTAGAAATCGATACTTTTTTATCGCTGACCTCATTCGACGCAACTTTATTTTATGTATATCAAGTTAAAAAATTTGTACGCTGGTGTCTGTTTGGTACCAAATGGTTCTGTAATCAATGTACTATTAAAATGTATAATCGATGAATTTTTGGCTCGTCTTAAAATATTAGAATTCCATACTTTTTTACCGCTGACCCTATGCGACGCAACCTTATTTTATGTATATCAAGTTAAAAAATTTGTACGCTGGTGTCTGTTTGGTACCAAATGATTCTGTAATCAATGTACTATTAAAATGTATAATCGATGAATTTTTGGCTCGTCTTTAAATATTTGAAATCGATACTTTTTTACCGCTGACCCTATGCGACGCAACCTTATTTTATGTATATCAAGTTAAATAATTTGTACGCTGGTGTCTGTTTAGTACCAAATGATTGTGTAATCAATGTACTATTAAAATGTATAATCGATGAATTTTTGGCTCGTCTTAAAATATTAGAAATCGATACTTTTTTACCGCTGACCCTATGCGACGCATCCTTAATTTATGTATAGCAAATGAAAAAGTTTGTATGCTGTTGTCTGCTTGGTACCAAAAGATTCTGTAATCAATGTACTATTAAAATGTATAATGGATGAATTTTTGGCTCGTCTTTAAATATTAGAAATCGATACTTTTTTACCGCTGACCCCATGCGACGCAACCTTATTTTATGTATATCAAGTTAAAAAATTTGTACGCTGGTGTCTGTTTGGTACCAAATGGTTCTGTAATCAATGTACTATTAAAATGTATAATCGATGAATTTTTGGCTCGTCTTAAAATATTAGAATTCCATACTTTTTTACCGCTGACCCTATGCGACGCAACCTTATTTTATGTATATCAAGTTAAAAAATTTGTACGCTGGTGTCTGTTTGGTACCAAATGATTCTGTAATCAATGTACTATTAAAATGTATAATCGATGAATTTTTGGCTCGTCTTAAAATATTAGAAATCGATACTTTTTTACCGCTGACCCCATTCGACGCAACTTTATTTTATGTATATCAAGTTAAAAAATTTGTACGCTGGTGTCTGTTTGGTACCAAATGGTTCTGTAATCAATGTACTATTAAAATGTATAATCGATGAATTTTTGGCTCGTCTTAAAATATTGGAAATCGATACTTTTTACCGCTGATCCTTTGCGACGCAACCTTATTTTATGTATATCAAGTTAAAAAATTTGTACGCTGGTGTCTGTTTGGTACCAAATGATTCTGTAATCAATGTACTATTAAAATGTATAATCGATGAATTTTTGGCTCGTCTTTAAATATTTGAAATCGATACTTTTTTACCGCTGACCCCATTCGACGCAACTTTATTTTATGTATATCAAGTTAAAAAATTTGCACGCTGGTGTCTGCTTGGTACCAAAAGATTCTGTAATCAATGTACTATTAAAATGTATAATGGATGAATTTTTGGCTCGTCTTTAAATATTAGAAATCGATACTTTTTTACCGCTGACCTCATGCGACGCAACCTTATTTTATGTATATCATGTTAAAAAATTTGTACGCAGGTGTCTGTTTGGTACCAAATGGTTCTGTAATCAATGTACTATTAAAATGTATAATCGATGAATTTTTGGCTCGTCTTAAAATATTAGAAATCGATACTTTTTTACCGCTGACCCTATGCGACGCATCCTTAATTTATGTATAGCAAATGAAAAAGTTTGTATGCTGTTGTCTACTTGGTACCAAAAGATTCTGTAATTAATGTACTATTAAAATGTATAATGGATGAATTTTTGGCTCGTCTTTAAATATTAGAAATCGATACTTTTTTACCGCTGACCCCATGCGACGCAACCTTATTTTATGTATATCAAGTTAAAAAATTTGTACGCTGGTGTCTGTTTGGTACCAAATGGTTCTGTAATCAATGTACTATTAAAATGTATAATCGATGAATTTTTGGCTCGTCTTAAAATATTAGAATTCCATACTTTTTTACCGCTGACCCTATGCGACGCAACCTTATTTTATGTATATCAAGTTAAAAAATTTGTACGCTGGTGTCTGTTTGGTACCAAATGATTCTGTAATCAATGTACTATTAAAATGTATAATCGATGAATTTTTGGCTCGTCTTAAAATATTAGAAATCGATACTTTTTTACCGCTGACCCCATTCGACGCAACTTTATTTTATGTATATCAAGTTAAAAAATTTGTACGCTGGTGTCTGTTTGGTACCAAATGGTTCTGTAATCAATGTACTATTAAAATGTATAATCGATGAATTTTTGGCTCGTCTTAAAATATTAGAAATCCATACTTTTTTACCGCTGACCCTATGCGACGCAACCTTATTTTATGTATAGCAAGTTAAAAAATTTGTACGCTGGTGTCTGTTTGGTACCAAATGATTCTGTAATCAATGTACTATTAAAATGTATAATCGATGAATTTTTGGCTCGTCTTAAAATATTAGAAATCGATACTTTTTTACCGCGTACCCTATGCGACGCAACCTTATTTTATGTATATCAAGTTAAATAATTTGTACGCTGGTGTCTGTTTGGTACCAAATGATTGTGTAAACAATGTACTATTAAAATGTATAATCGATGAATTTTTGGCTCGTCTTAAAATATTAGAAATCGATACTTTTTTACCGCTGACCCCATTCGACGCAACTTTATTTTATGTATATCAAGTTAAAAATTTGTACGCTGGTGTCTGTTTGGTACCAAATGGTTCTGTAATCAATGTACTATTAAAATGTATAATCGATGAATTTTTGGCTCGTCTTAAAATATTAGAAATCGATACTTTTTTACCGCTGACCCCATTCGACGCAACTTTATTTTATGTATATCAAGTTAAAAAATTTGTACGCTGGTGTCTGCATGGTATCAAAAGATTCTGTAATCAATGTACTATTAAAATGTATAATCGATGAATTTTTGGCTCGTCTTAAAATATTGGAAATCGATACTTTTTACCGCTGATCCTATGCGACGCAACCTTATTTTATGTATATCAAGTTAAAAAATTTGTACGCTGGTGTCTGCATGGTACCAAATGGTTCTGTAATCAATGTACTATTAAAATGTATAATCGATGAATTTTTGGCTCGTCTTAAAATATTAGAAATCGATACTTTTTTACCGCTGACCCTATGCGACGCAACCTTATTTTATGTATATCAAGTTAAATAATTTGTACGCTGGTGTCTGTTTGGTACCAAATGATTGTGTAAACAATGTACTATTAAAATGTATAATCGATGAATTTTTGGCTCGTCTTAAAATATTAGAAATCGATACTTTTTTACCGCTGACTCCATTCGACGCAACTTTATTTTATGTATATCAAGTTAAAAAATTTGTACGCTGGTGTCTGCATGCTATCAAAAGATTCTGTAATCAATGTAGTATTAAAATGTATAATCGATGAATTTTTGGCGCGTCTTAAAATATTAGAAATCGATACTTTTTTATCGCTGACCTCATTCGACGCAACTTTATTTTATGTATATCAAGTTAAAAAATTTGTACGCTGGTGTCTGTTTGGTACCAAATGGTTCTGTAATCAATGTACTATTAAAATGTATAATCAATGAATTTTTGGCTCGTCTTAAAATATTAGAATTCCATACTTTTTTACCGCTGACCCTATGCGACGCAACCTTATTTTATGTATATCAAGTTAAAAAATTTGTACGCTGGTGTCTGTTTGGTACCAAATGGTTCTGTAATCAATGTACTATTAAAATGTATAATCGATGAATTTTTGGCTCGTCTTAAAATATTAGAAATCCATACTTTTTTACCGCTGACCCTATGCGACGCAACTTTATTTTATGTATATCAAGTTAAAAAATTTGTACGCTGGTGTCTGCATGGTATCAAAAGATTCTGTAATCAATGTACTATTAAAATGTATAATCGATGAATTTTTGGCTCGTCTTTAAATATTTGAAATCGATACTTTTTTACCGCTGACCCCATTCGACGCAACTTTATTTTATGTATATCAAGTTAAAAAATTTGCACGCTGGTGTCTGTTTGGTACCAAATGATTGTGTAATCAATGTACTATTAAAATGTATAATCGATGAATTTTTGGCTCGTCTTAAAATATTAGAAATCGATACTTTTTTACCGCTGACCCTATGCGACGCATCCTTAATTTATGTATAGCAAATGAAAAAGTTTGTATGCTGTTGTCTGCTTGGTACCAAAAGATTCTGTAATCAATGTACTATTAAAATGTATAATGGATGAATTTTTGGCTCGTCTTTAAATATTAGAAATCGATACTTTTTTACCGCTGACCTCATGCGACGCAACCTTATTTTATGTATATCATGTTAAAAAATTTGTACGCAGGTGTCTGTTTGGTACCAAATGGTTCTGTAATCAATGTACTATTAAAATGTATAATCGATGAATTTTTGGCTCGTCTTAAAATATTAGAAATCGATACTTTTTTACCGCTGACCCTATGCGACGCATCCTTAATTTATGTATAGCAAATGAAAAAGTTTGTATGCTGTTGTCTACTTGGTACCAAAAGATTCTGTAATTAATGTACTATTAAAATGTATAATCGATGAATTTTTGGCTCGTCTTAAAATATTAGAAATCGATACTTTTTTACCGCTGACCCCATTCGACGCAACTTTATTTTATGTATATCAAGTTAAAAAATTTGTACACTGGTGTCTGTTTGGTACCAAATGGTTCTGTAATCAATGTACTATTAAAATGTATAATCGATGAATTTTTGGCTCGTCTTAAAATATTAGAAATCCATACTTTTTTACCGCTGACCCTATGCGACGCAACCTTATTTTATGTATAGCAAGTTAAAAAATTTGTACGCTGGTGTCTGTTTGGTACCAAATGATTCTGTAATCAATGTACTATTAAAATGTATAATCGATGAATTTTTGGCTCGTCTTAAAATATTAGAAATCGATACTTTTTTACCGCTGACCCTATGCGACGCAACCTTATTTTATGTATATCAAGTTAAATAATTTGTACGCTGGTGTCTGTTTGGTACCAAATGATTGTGTAAACAATGTACTATTAAAATGTATAATCGATGAATTTTTGGCTCGTCTTAAAATATTAGAAATCGATACTTTTTTACCGCTGACCCCATTCGACGCAACTTTATTTTATGTATATCAAGTTAAAAATTTGTACGCTGGTGTCTGTTTGGTACCAAATGGTTCTGTAATCAATGTACTATTAAAATGTATAATCGATGAATTTTTGGCTCGTCTTAAAATATTAGAAATCCATACTTTTTTACCGCTGACCCTATGCGACCCAACCTTATTTTATGTATATCAAGTTAAAAAATTTGTACGTTGGTGTCTGTTTGGTACCAAATGATTCTGTAATCAATGTACTATTAAAATGTATAATCGATGAATTTTTGGCTCGTCTTAAAATATTAGAAATCGATACTTTTTTACCGCTGACCCCATTCGACGCAACTTTATTTTATGTATATGAAGTTAAAAAATTTGTACGCTGGTGTCTGCATAGTATCAAAAGATTCTGTAATCAATGTACTATTAAAATGTATAATCGATGAATTTTTGGCTCGTCTTAAAATATTAGAAATCGATACTTTTTTACCGCTGACCCTATGCGACGCAACCTTATTTTATGTATATCAAGTTAAAAAATTTGTACGCTGGTGTCTGTTTGATACCAAATGGTTCTGTAATCAATGTACTATTAAAATGTATAATCGATGAATTTTTGGCTCGTCTTAAAATATTAGAAATCCATACTTTTTTACCGCTGACCCTATGCGACGCAACCTTATTTTATGTATATCAAGTTAAAAAATTTGTACGCTGGTGTCTGTTTGGTACCAAATGATTCTATAATCAATGTACTATTAAAATGTATAATCGATGAATTTTTGGCTCGTCTTTAAATATTTGTAATCGATACTTTTTTACCGCTGACCCCATTCGACGCAACTTTATTTTATGTACATCAAGTTAAAAAATTTGTACGCTGGTGTCTGCATGGTATCAAAAGATTCTGTAATCAATGTACTATTAAAATGTATAATCGATGAATTTTTGGCTCGTCTTAAAATATTAGAAATCGATACTTTTTTACCGCTGACCCTATGCGACGCAACCTTATTTTATGTATATCAAGTTAAATAATTTGTACGCTGGTGTCTGTTTGGTACCAAATGATTGTGTAAACAATGTACTATTAAAATGTATAATCGATGAATTTTTGGCTCGTCTTAAAATATTAGAAATCGATACTTTTTTACCGCTGACTCCATTCGACGCAACTTTATTTTATGTATATCAAGTTAAAAAATTTGTACGCTGGTGTCTGCATGCTATCAAAAGATTCTGTAATCAATACTATTAAAATGTATAATCGATGAATTTTTGGCTCGTCTTAAAATATTGGAAATCGATACTTTTTACCGCTGATCCTTTGCGACGCAACCTTATTTTATGTATATCAAGTTAAAAAATTTGTACGCTGGTGTCTGTTTGGTACCAAATGATTCTGTAATCAATGTACTATTAAAATGTATAATCGATGAATTTTTGGCTCGTCTTTAAATATTTGAAATCGATACTTTTTTACCGCTGACCCCATTCGACGCAACTTTATTTTATGTATATCAAGTTAAAAAATTTGCACGCTGGTGTCTGCATGGTATCAAAAGATTCTGTAATCAATGTACTATTAAAATGTATAATCGATGAATTTTTGGCTCGTCTTAAAATATTAGAAATCGATACTTTTTTACCGCTGACCCTATGCGACGCAACCTTATTTTATGTATATCAAGTTAAATAATTTGTACGCTGGTGTCTGTTTAGTACCAAATGATTGTGTAATCAATGTACTATTAAAATGTATAATCGATGAATTTTTGGCTCGTCTTAAAATATTAGAAATCGATACTTTTTTACCGCTGACCCTATGCGACGCATCCTTAATTTATGTATAGCAAATGAAAAAGTTTGTATGCTGTTGTCTGCTTGGTACCAAAAGATTCTGTAATCAATGTACTATTAAAATGTATAATGGATGAATTTTTGGCTCGTCTTTAAATATTAGAAATCGATACTTTTTTACCGCTGACCCCATGCGACGCAACCTTATTTTATGTATATCAAGTTAAAAAATTTGTACGCTGGTGTCTGTTTGGTACCAAATGGTTCTGTAATCAATGTACTATTAAAATGTATAATCGATGAATTTTTGGCTCGTCTTAAAATATTAGAATTCCATACTTTTTTACCGCTGACCCTATGCGACGCAACCTTATTTTATGTATATCAAGTTAAAAAATTTGTACGCTGGTGTCTGTTTGGTACCAAATGATTCTGTAATCAATGTACTATTAAAATGTATAATCGATGAATTTTTGGCTCGTCTTAAAATATTAGAAATCGATACTTTTTTACCGCTGACCCCATTCGACGCAACTTTATTTTATGTATATCAAGTTAAAAAATTTGTACGCTGGTGTCTGTTTGGTACCAAATGGTTCTGTAATCAATGTACTATTAAAATGTATAATCGATGAATTTTTGGCTCGTCTTAAAATATTAGAAATCCATACTTTTTTACCGCTGACCCTATGCGACGCAACCTTATTTTATGTATAGCAAGTTAAAAAATTTGTACGCTGGTGTCTGTTTGGTACCAAATGATTCTGTAATCAATGTACTATTAAAATGTATAATCGATGAATTTTTGGCTCGTCTTAAAATATTAGAAATCGATACTTTTTTACCGCTGACCCTATGCGACGCAACCTTATTTTATGTATATCAAGTTAAATAATTTGTACGCTTATGTCTGTTTGGTACCAAATGATTGTGTAAACAATGTACTATTAAAATGTATAATCGATGAATTTTTGGCTCGTCTTAAAATATTAGAAATCGATACTTTTTTACCGCTGACCCCATTCGACGCAACTTTATTTTATGTATATCAAGTTAAAAATTTGTACGCTGGTGTCTGTTTGGTACCAAATGGTTCTGTAATCAATGTACTATTAAAATGTATAATCGATGAATTTTTGGCTCGTCTTAAAATATTAGAAATCCATACTTTTTTACAGCTGACCCTATGCGATCCAACCTTATTTTATGTATATCAAGTTAAAAAATTTGTACGCTGGTGTCTGTTTCGTACCAAATGATTCTGTAATCAATGTACTATTAAAATGTATAATCGATGAATTTTTGGCTCGTCTTAAAATATTAGAAATCGATACTTTTTTACCACTGACCCCATTCGACGCAACTTTATTTTATGTA
This sequence comes from Prenolepis imparis, assembly GCF_030444845.1. Lineage (NCBI taxonomy): Eukaryota > Metazoa > Arthropoda > Insecta > Hymenoptera > Formicidae > Prenolepis > Prenolepis imparis. The sequence continues at coordinate 19,553 of NW_028141632.1, forward strand.
TATGAAGTTAAAAAATTTGTACGCTGGTGTCTGCATAGTATCAAAAGATTCTGTAATCAATGTACTATTGAAATGTATAATCGATGAATTTTTGGCTCGTCTTAAAATATTAGAAATCGATACTTTTTTACCGCTGACCCTATGCGACGCAACCTTATTTTATGTATATCAAGTTAAAAAATTTGTACGCTGGTGTCTGTTTGGTACCAAATGGTTCTGTAATCAATGTACTATTAAAATGTATAATCGATGAATTTTTGGCTCGTCTTAAAATATTAGAAATCCATACTTTTTTACCGCTGACCATATGCGACGCAACCTTATTTTATGTATATCAAGTTAAAAAATTTGTACGCTGGTGTCTGTTTGGTACCAAATGATTCTGTAATCAATGTACTATTAAAATGTATAATCGATGAATTTTTGGCTCGTCTTAAAATATTAGAAATCGATACTTTTTTACCGCTGACCCCATTCGACGCAACTTTATTTTATGTATATCAAGTTAAAAAATTTGTACGCTGGTGTCTGTTTGGTACCAAATGGTTCTGTAATCAATGTACTATTAAAATGTATAATCGATGAATTTTTGGCTCGTCTTAAAATATTAGAAATCCATACTTTTTTACCGCTGACCCTATGCGACGCAACCTTATTTTATGTATAGCAAGTTAAAAAATTTGTACGCTGGTGTCTGTTTGGTACCAAATGATTCTGTAATCAATGTACTATTAAAATGTATAATCGATGAATTTTTGGTTCGTCTTTAAATATTTGTAATCGATACTTTTTTACCGCTGACCCCATTCGACGCAACTTTATTTTATGTATATCAAGTTAAAAAATTTGTACGCTGGTGTCTGCATGGTATCAAAAGATTCTGTAATCAATGTACTATTAAAATGTATAATCGATGAATTTTTGGATCGTCTTAAAATATTAGAAATCGATACTTTTTTACCGCTGACCCTATGCGACGCATCCTTAATTTATGTATAGCAAATGAAAAAGTTTGTATGCTGTTGTCTGCTTGGTACCAAAAGATTCTGTAATCAATGTACTATTAAAATGTATAATCGATGAATTTTTGGCTCGTCTTTAAATATTAGAAATCGATACTTTTTTACCGCTGACCTCATGCGACGCAACCTTATTTTATGTATATCAAGTTAAAAAATTTGTACGCAGGTGTCTGTTTGGTACCAAATGGTTCTGTAATCAATGTACTATTAAAATGTATAATCGATGAATTTTTGGCTCGTCTTAAAATATTAGAAATCGATACTTTTTTACCGCTGACCCTATGCGACGCAACCTTATTTTATGTATATCAAGTTAAAAAATTTGTACGCTGGTGTCTGTTTGGTACCAAATGGTTCTGTAATCAATGTACTATTAAAATGTATAATCGATGAATTTTTGGCTCGTCTTAAAATATTAGAATTCCATACTTTTTTACCGCTGACCCTATGCGACGCAACCTTATTTTATGTATATCAAGTTAAAAAATTTGTACGCTGGTGTCTGTTTGGTACCAAATGATTCTGTAATCAATGTACTATTAAAATGTATAATCGATGAATTTTTGGCTCGTCTTAAAATATTAGAAATCGATACTTTTTTACCGCTGACCCCATTCGACGCAACTTTATTTTATGTATATCAAGTTAAAAAATTTGTACGCTGGTGTCTGTTTGGTACCAAATGGTTCTGTAATCAATGTACTATTAAAATGTATAATCGATGAATTTTTGGCTCGTCTTAAAATATTAGAAATCCATACTTTTTTACCGCTGACCCTATGCGACGCAACCTTATTTTATGTATAGCAAGTTAAAAAATTTGTACGCTGGTGTCTGTTTGGTACCAAATGATTCTGTAATCAATGTACTATTAAAATGTATAATCGATGAATTTTTGGCTCGTCTTAAAATATTAGAAATCGATACTTTTTTACCGCGTACCCTATGCGACGCAACCTTATTTTATGTATATCAAGTTAAAAAATTTGTACGCTGGTGTCTGTTTGGTACCAAATGGTTCTGTAATCAATGTACTATTAAAATGTATAATCGATGAATTTTTGGCTCGTCTTAAAATATTAGAAATCCATACTTTTTTACCGCTGACCATATGCGACGCAACCTTATTTTATGTATATCAAGTTAAAAAATTTGTACGCTGGTGTCTGTTTGGTAAGTACTCTGCGTTGATACCACTGCTT
>NW_028141633.1:12500-17500 GCF_030444845.1 Prenolepis imparis
TTGGGTGTCTACGCCGGCTCGCGAGGAGCATCGTAATCCATGAACATATGGTACTGCTCAATGGAATTACGTAGCGCTATCAACGATATTGTGATCAGCGTCTTGCGGTCTCGAATATTGAGCTTCTCTAAGTTTTTGACCGTCTCCTTGGGCATAGCTCCTCGCGTTCCTACCACAATTGGTAGGACTTCTGCAACGCTAGCTCCCAAATCACGCTGCAGGTGAGGTAGCAGTTGGCTATATTTATCTTTCTTGTCTTTTTGTCCCTGAGCAAGGTAATCATTATCTTCGTGGCGGACTGTAATGTCGACCACTTGGACCCTTTTCTGGTTCTGTATCACCAGGTCCGGTTTGAGATTCCCGCCCGAGGGCAACTTATATGTGGTTTCCCTCGTTACCGCTACCTCCTTGTCTCTACTCGTTATTTTGTTAATAATGAGATCCACGATCTCATTGTGGCGGCGGATAGTGTGCTCCTTCATTACCGTGCACTGCCCCAGTATGTGTCCTAGCGTTTCTGGCAACGCTTTGCATTTTCTGCACCTTACATCCGCCACCGGGCCAGCTCTATTTAACGCTACTCTGTTTGCGGTGGTGTTGGTGCGCATTTTAAGGGCCGTTATAAATCTGCATGGCTTCAGGAGCATTGGATTATAAAGCCATGCATTTCCAATTTTATCATCGGTGAGAGACTTAACCGACTTTCCTTGCGCCACCAGAGCTGCCCACGATGCGAGCTCTTGTCTTCTCGCTAGACTCTTGAACTGCCTTATGCTGTTCATGTTAATAGGCCAATTGATTCGGGCAGAGGCCGACAGACTCTTGAGACGGTTCACCATGCCTGCCGCCTCTGCTAGAGCTCGCATCACCTTGTCCTCGGACTCAATAAATTTGAGTCCTGCCCTTAAACTAGAACTCACCACCACAGTCTCTAGTTTAGGGAACCCTAGTCCCCCGTCTCTCTTGCCGCAGTATAATAATCCATTTGCCGTAGACTGCTGCAAGTGGTAAATATCTTTAACCACTACCCGTAGCTCCTGGTCCAGTTGCCTAAGATAGGTTACTGGCGGTACTGTCAGCACCAGCTGATACAGGTAGTGCGGGACCAGGTATGTGGAGATCAGATTTACTTTTTGGTGAGGTTTCAGCGCCAGCTTTTTAATTCCCTGGATCGCTGAGCAGAGGTCGTCCTTTAGGCCCTTAATATCAATACCAGCCCAAGGAGATATTCTTATCCCAAGGTATTTTAGTGTGGTACCCGCATCCGCATATGGGATACCGTCTCCACTTAATAGAGTCAAACCGGGATCTGCTAGGTACCAGGAGTCTTTAGTAATAGTAATGCGGAAGGCTGCGCACTTCTTAGCTGCAATGCTCATACCTAGAGCCTTTAGGTATCCTTCCGCCAATCCTAGCAGATGGCTGGCTTGTGGTGTTGTTTTTGCCGTTAGAATTAAGTCGTCGGCAAAAGCCAGTACCGAGATGCCTGCCTCATCTCCAATTTTGTAGCCCGGTTGACCTTCCAGCGCTAGTAACATAGGTTCCATTACCAAGTTGAATAGTAATGGCGATAGGGGGTCCCCCTGCTTGACCCCGCGCTGGAGTTTAATCTCGATCATATCCTCCTTATTCTTTATTACTGTGCGCACCTTTTTGTAGGAGTCCACCACGAGTCGCACCACTAACTCGGGCAGCCCCTTCTTTCGCAGAGCGACCCCAATAGCCTCGTGTGGGATCGTGTCAAATGCTTTGGAGACGTCCAATTGCACTGCGACCACACCTTCTGATGTTTTGGAGTGCCTGAGCAGCTCGCTGAAAATATGCACGTTATTAAAACATCCCGCTTCTGATGTGAAGCCTTTTTGACGAGGTGTCATTGAGATGCACCTTCTCAGTTTCTGGTCGATTATTCCCCAATATAGTCGAGCCAGAATCGAACTGATCGTTATAGGTCGATAGTTCGTGACCTGGTTCTTATCTTGCCCCTCTTTGGGCAACAGCGTGGTTCTATTTGTTCTCCAGGCATCTGGTTGATATGCACGGACCATAATTATGTTATACCAGAGCCGAAGAATTTCTATGACCGCAGCGCGGCTAACATCAGTTTTTGTTAGGCCGTCCGGTCCTGGTGCCACATTGGTCTTTGTCCGATTTATCCTGTCTCTTATTTCTTTATACGAGATCAGGGTAAAGACATCCTCGACCGCCAGCTTTGGCTCGACCTCCTCAAAATCAGGGAGGTTTATTTGTGGCTTGGTGCCCCATAGTGAGTTGTACAGGCATTGTATATTGGTTGTGTTGAGGTCGACTTTTGATTCCTCAGTCCAGTCTATCTTTTCCCTTACATATTTGACTAGTAGACCTGGATTTTGCCTGTACAACTCCTGAGTTCTTGCGTATTTGAACTGTTTTTTGCTTTTGCTTTTGGTCTTTCCACGCACTTTCCTTTTACCCTTCTTAATCTCGCTGCAGCCATGCAGCACCTCGCTTACTGCTATGTCCACCCTGTCCAATTCTTGCCTTGTTGGCATAATGCTTCCGTTACAGGCAATACTCTCTAGTACGCCTTTGAGCAGCTGGACGCAAGCCGCCATCTCGGTTGGAATTGCTTCAGGGGTTTCACCTTGCAGTACTTTTGTCGCTATTCCCTCTCTCCAGATAGCTTCTGCGAGCGAGTCCGAGGCTTCCGCTATGTTCGGCACCGCCGTGTCGGTGCCGTTGCGGGCCCGCTCTTCCGCGTTTGGATGTGGCGGATCCCCGGGAGGGACAGTCAACTCATCACCTTCCACGGGCACATCAATACTTCCCTTATCCGCTCCATCTCCACTCTGCACCGCCTTGTCGGTCTCGTTGCGGGACAAATCCTCCGCGTTTGGATGTGGCGGATCTCCGGGAGGGGCAGGCAATTCATCACCCTCCTCGGACACATCTATCATTATAATTTCCTGCTCCGCTTCCTCCATCTCTTGTTCTTCCTCAATCTCTTCTAATTGAGCCAGGATCACGTCCCTTCTCTTCTTGTACGTTGTTGTCGCTCTCTTGTCTCTGATCTGTTTCCCAGTTTTACCTGGTAGAAACTCCGTCATAAGACTAGCAACGTTCCTCTCTCCTCTGAATCGGACCTCCAAATCCAACATCCGGTTCTCCTCTTCTTCTGTAAATACTTTCCCTTTTCGGGAGGTATGTGCTTTCGGCGCGGGCCCGCCTGCTCGGGCCGCGTTTCTGATGTCCGGATGATCGTGCCTTTCATGTTGAGAGAGGCCGGACTTTGTTTTAAAAGCTCTGTTGCATTCCGCACACACCTCCCAACTGGGCGGAGTCTGCACCGGGCCAGTGCATTTTGGTACGTGGCATAAGGCCGCATGTTTCCTTTGATATCGCTTATCACAATTCATGCAGACATACGCTATCTCCTTGTCTGCATGACGCTCGGCAATGTGCCTAATCTCATCGTTTAGGTTGAGCGCCATAAAGTTCCCTCGCCCGTTATTTAAACACTGTTGGCAACTTCTTCTTACAAAGGGAACTCTAATCTCATAGTCCTCGTTCTTAGCCTTGACATCAGCATTGATCCCCTGCCGGCTCGTCGAGGGAGCGGGATCGGCTCCCCCACCGTCCGAGGCACTCCTTAATCTATATTTAGCGACTGTATAATTCACGCAAGGGGTTGCTAGCCCCATGCATGCTTTTTTGTTCCCTGGTACGGAATCGTACCGCTAGCACCAATTAATGTTGGCCCAAGTTCCAGGTGCACTCAGTATTCGTTGGCAATTCTAGGCTGCTCCTCACCCCGACGGTCTTTTTGGTGGCTAAAAGCCAGTTTCTGGGCGTCAAAGACGCTTTAATCGCCATGTCATCCCTTAGTCACCGCAAACAACCAGCGAATCGCCAGCAGATGCGGTGTCCAGCGGTTACCACGAGGAGGTGGGCGCATGACTTGGCATGAGAGAGGCTCTGTTGCTGGGCCAGGCATACGCTTCTGGCCCATTATATTGCGCATCTCAGCCCAACGAGTAGCACAACTCTCCCAAGACCAAAGAGCCCGGAATTGTGGATATAGCGTGTGCCACAAACAACGTGGTTTCCAGGCCACTAGGAATCATGGTTCCAGACGACGAGATCCAACCCGGCGCACTGGACTTCGTAAAGCCAGGACACCTGATAAACCTTCGCTGCAAGGGTATATTTACACCTTCGGGCAAGAGGTCATGCCACCCCGTTCCTGTTTGCCCCCAGTGACTGCTTGCAGTATAGACGCAATAGCCGCAACTCGTCGGGACGCGGAGACAAGCTCCACCACCGCACTGGCGCGTACGCCTAGAATATTAGCTCGGAGTAAGTCGAGGGAACATGACCCTCAGTCTACTCTTGCTACGGTTGGATCGTCGGTCTATGTAAACAGATCGGGTTAATCCCAATCTCGGCACACGCACCACCCAGTCCACGGCTCAAGCCCTTAAGAGAGTCATAGTTACTCCCGCCGTTTACCCGCGCTTGCTTGAATTTCTTCACGTTGACATTCAGAGCACTGGGCAGAAATCACATTGCGTCAACACCCGCGAGGGCCATCGCAATGCTTTGTTTTAATTAGACAGTCGGATTCCCCTAGTCCGTGCCAGTTCTGAGCTGAGCGTTGAATGGCGGCCGAAGAGGACGACCACGACGGCTCGCGCCGCCACGGAAGCCTCGCAGCAAGGAAGATCCGCGGGAGGCCAAGGCACGGGACCGAGCTCGGATCCCGGGACCGGCGCGAGAACGCCGACCGTTCACCTCGCCCAGGCCCGGCACGTCAGCCAGACCCGCTTCCCGACCAAGCCCGACACGCCCCGCTCCTCAGAGCCAATCCTTATTCCGAAGTTACGGATCCAATTTGCCGACTTCCCTTACCTACATTATTCTATCGACTAGAGGCTCTTTACCTTGGAGACCTGCTGCGGATATGGGTACGAACCGGCGCGACACCTCCACGTGGCCCTCTCCTGGATTTTCAAGGTCCGAGG
>NW_028141633.1:20000-21762 GCF_030444845.1 Prenolepis imparis
TAGGGTAACGTAAGGAGAGAATACGACGAGTACACGACGACGCGTGCCGGTCCCAATTTTCTTTCCTGCCTCGCGTTTACACGCGACGGACTAGGAGAACTTCGTGGACTCGGACACGCGGTCGGCTCTCCGAGCCGAATCTCTCTCCGCGTACCGCCGGACGACGACGCGCGCGCGCGCGCTGGCGCACCGAGAGACCGGAGAGTGCGAGAGTGCCGAGAGCAGTGTGTGTGAGATTAAAGAGAGAGAGAAAGAAAAAATGGCGAGAGACAGCGCTACTAAAATATATCGTGGAGACAACGACGCTCCGGCCGCAGGCGGCGGGTGTCGTTCCTCCTTCGCGCTCGTCATCGTCCCTTTCTTCTCCACATCTCTCTCGTCACATACGAAAAACTCTCCCCTCGCACAGTCCTACTTCCTCTTTCGAGGACAGTCTCTGGGCGCGCGCGAGCGCTCGCTATCATCCTTGTGCACGCTTGTGCGCTCTCTCTTCCTCCTCGGTGTCATTTCAAACGACGCCCAGGGCGTGCGCCGGCCGTTCGTACGGCGGCACACAGCACCTCGGGCGAACGTCCAACGATCGCTCGTACGCCATTGTAAGCGCGCACAGGGCACAGGCGACGCGCGCAAGTCTGGGCGCGCCGTGGCCGTGCGCGCTTCGGGAGCGCAAGCAGTTTCGGGGTACTAAAACGACCCTCAGCCAGGCGTGGTCCGGGAATTGTATCCGTGGACCGCAATGTGCGTTCGAAATGTCGATGTTCATGTGTCCTGCAGTTCACAAGTTGACGCGCAATTAGCTGCGTTCTTCATCGACCCACGAGCCAAGTGATCCACCGTTCAGGGTAATCGTTCAAAATTTTTGCGTTCGCGAAGAAACGCTTTTCGCTCAACCATCGTGGTCTCCCCTCTCGAAGAGAGAGGGTGAGATAAAAATCGTGGCCCTTCGATCAGCCTGGCCGCGCGCGTCCGAGCGCGCGCGCGGACCGCCGCCTCCCGTCTAAGGAGAGAGGCTACGGCACAAAAGTGTGGTTGTTGCTTCGATCGGAGCGTCTCTCCCTAAGTGGAAGAGCCGGGGCGGAAGCTCTTTGAAGAGACCGTCGGACGGATTCGTAAGATCCGTCCTCTCGCCCGGCTCCGCGCGCGGTCGCAACGCTGTTTCGCACGCCGACCGCTGCCCCGGGCGCCGCGAACGGCACCGGGGGAGGGCGCGTTGACGAACGCTGCTGCTGCTGACACACGCGCGCAGCGCGGGCATAGGTCACCACCGGTTCGCGCTCAACGCCGAATCGACGCTCTGCGAGTGGCACGAGCGTGATCGCGAAGCGTCTCGCTCCGAGTCGCAACGTATTTTTTTCGAAGTTTTTCACAAAAGGCAACGAACGCGCGTATCGCGGCTCGCGCGTCGAGCGCGAGCGGAACGCGACGCCGTCGCGGAGAGAGGTCTCGGACACGCTCTCTCTCCCTCTCGGCGGCGAACGCCGCGCCGCGCGCTGCTGATTACTCCCGCATCGCGAGGTTCGTCAGAGGCGCGGGCGGCGTCCGTATAACATCCAACCTTTCGATCCGTCAATTCCGCTTAATAGCTTTTTTCTCTGAGCCATCTTCTCTTCTCTGTCCATTCAGTCTCCGACTGCTGCGAGCGCGCGTCTCTCTCTCTCTGTAAAAGAGTGGACTCTCGACGCAGAGCAGGACCTCCGGAACGTTAATGATCCTTCCGCAGGTTCACCTACGGAAACCTTGTTACGACTTTTACTTCCTCTAA
>NW_028141634.1:0-21718 GCF_030444845.1 Prenolepis imparis
AAGCAGTGGTATCAACGCAGAGTACTAAAACCCTTGTGCTCGGTAGCGATCACAGGCTTGGTACTTTGATGTCAAAAAACATCTAATCGGCGAATACTACAAATTGTCACTTGTACTTTTCTTTTTTAATTTCTTTCTGATTTATTTTTTAATTAATATAACATTAATATAACATTTGTCTAAACTTAAAATTGATTGTGCAATGCTATTATTTCTCGATTTGTCGATCAATTATACAGAAATAAAGTATACTGTAGTGGAATATACGAAAATGATTATCGCGTAGAGAATAGCCGGGGAAAAGCAGTGGTATCAACGCAGAGTACTCGCGGATTGATTCCCCGAGCGTGAGCGACATCCTAATAACATAATAATTTTGAGATGCATACAACGTGCAAGAAAATCAAGAGTTCTGATGCCAAATCGCAGAAATACTGGTGCGCCAATACAGAATAATGTAAATGATGAGGACAGAATCCTCAGAGCATTGGAGGAGAATCCTCAAAATAGTGTGCGCCGCTTGGCTAGGATGCTTGATCTTTCGCGTCACATGGTGCATCGTACTTTGCGTCAAAATGGATTACATCCATTTCATTTCCAACGAGTTCAGCAACTTTTGCCGAGAGACCAAGAACAACGCATCTATTTTTGTGAAGGTATTTTTAATTCATTTAATGTATTTTCCTGTTATTTTTAACAAATATTAATAGTTGGCGAACATGCACAGGATTTCTCGCACAATGTCGGCGGGATGACTTTTTTCCCGATCGCATTTTATGGACCGATGAAGCTACGTTTACGCCCAACGGTATTTTTAATAGGCGCAATTTTTTATTATGGGCGGAAGAAAATCCGCACGCCGTTCGGGAGCAAGCTTTCCAGTATCGTTGGACAATAAATGGGCAGGAATAACTGCGAACAGAATCGTAAGTGATAAATTTACTGAGTAACCTAAGAAATTTTCTCTTGCAGTTTCAATAAATCATTTATTTCGACAATTTTCAGATCGGTCCCTATTTTTTACCGCCCCGTTTAAACGGAGCACTCTACACAAATTTTTTACAAAATCAATTACCTATATTTTTGGAAGATATTCCCCTCCGCGCAAGAGCGCAAATAATTTTTCAACACGACGGGGCGCCTGCACATTTTTCACGGCAGGCACGCGAATTTTTAAACGCGCATTATCCGGACAGGTGGATGGGTCGAGGTGTGTGTGTGTGTGTGTGTATGTGTGTGTGTTGTATTTACTACATTTTGTGTTGTGTCCATTGTAATTATAAAATTGGTATTAAACTATTCTTACAATTTATAAACTATTATTTAACTATTTACAAATTTATATTCTACAATTTATGAACTACTATTATACAATGATTAAACAATGAAGTAAATAATAAATAAAAAAAATTAATCATATTTCTAAAGCTCCCCCTTCGCTCGCTGCTGATCCTGCTACCGCTCCTCCTCTCGTCGCTCACTCGCTCTCCTCTCGTAAGAGCGATTTACATCGACGAGGGTTTGCGCGTGTCTTCTAAATTCGGGCGGAAGAGCCTCGACACGCTCTATGATATCGTCCGCCACGTCCGAGTAGTCGGGTTCTGTGTAAAGTGCGAGCAGAGTGAGACGATATATACGTGAAGGGGGGGGTGATTTAAACGTCGACTTCATCGCGTATCTAGGTACCTACTGCGATCCATTCTCCCTCCTCCTCGTGCCGGCGACGCATAATATCCCGCGCCTCCCTTCTAACTTCCTCCGGGAAAAAGTTGAGAAAATCGAGAAAATGTAGCGAGAAGTCCGGCGTGTCCTCTCTAGTTGCTGAATAGAAAAGGGGGAAAAAGTGTATGTCACGAGGGTTCACGTTTATAGATTTATGTCTCTCGTCACTTACCGACCGAGACGTTGCGTCTCGCCTCCACCTCCTCGTACTCGGACATTCCGGCGTCGTCCGACAGTCCCTGTTGGAAGACGGGCCATATGTACCAGGAGGCGGTGATTTGAGCTGGAAATGAAAATTGGAACGAATGAGTACGACGGCAGTTATTATTCGGTTGATAAGAGTCTTTGTGTCGAACCTACCTTGTTCTTCTCGCTCCTGCTCCTGCGACAGGTGGTCGAGAATGGTAGACGGCCAATCATCGAGCCACCTGTTCATTCTTTCCTCGAATCTCAGATCTTGTACCCATCGGGTCATCATCGTTCTCGCGAGCTGTTCCACTGGCAGAAAAAAAGGTGGGGATGGGTTTAATGGAATAAAAGAGAAAAATGGAATCTCTCTTGAGGAGACAAACGAGTTATTCCTACTTACCTCTCCACGTCTCCACCGCGGCGCTCCAATCTCCCTCCACATCCAGTTCCTCATGTTCCTCCAACTCATCCATCCGCTCTTCCATCTACTCCTGCTGCAGCGCCTCCATCTCCCGTACTTCGTCCTCGTCGAAGGGGGAGACGAATTTATCCCACGCTTTCCTTCTTCCCGCGTCGGGGGCCATAATCTGTAACGATATCAACCCGATAAACGGCCGTAAAAGGTGTTGAAATAATTAATATAACGCTATTATATACAGGGTGTCCGAAAAATCGCCTGCTCCACTTCGGGAGGTGATTCGGGACGAAAAAAGAAGAAAAAAATGTTATATAAACATAGGTCCGGAAATAAGTCGTTTCCGAGTTATAATCACTTTTATGTTTAAAAACTCATAATTTGTAGTCCGCTTGGCATCCCTCTTTCTTAATTTTTTCTTAAATTAAAAATTTTTATTTTTTAATTTTTATTTGTTATTTTTATTTAATTTTTAATTTTCAATTTTTATTTTTTAATTTTTTTTAATTTTAATTTTTAATTTTTTTTTAATTTTAATTTTTTTAGTTTTTTTCAATTTTTCAATATTTGTAAATACGATTACATTATTTTTAAAGTATAAACATGAACAGATATTTAAATCGAATTAAATAAGGTGTTCAAAATGACCACCTTCAGCACGAATGCAGGCCCTTATTCTTCTATCAAAGGAATTCCGAACTCTTTGAAAAACATTTGGATCCCTCCTTATTTCTTCAAATCCATGAATTATTCTTTGTCTTAAGTCAGCAATATTATTGGGTGCATTTCTGTAAACAATTGACTTTACATGACCCCATAGATAAAAATCAAGTGGAGTCATGTCTGGTGATCTTGGGGGCCAGGCAACCGGACCTCCACGCCCTATCCATCTCTGACCATAATTTCGATTCATATGATCTCTGGCAACACGGCTAAAATGCGCAGGTGCACTATCATGCATGAACCACATGTTTTGTCGTATTATTAAAGGGACGTTTTCAAGAAGGTGGCCTAACTCTTCTCTAAGAAATCGTACATAATTCTGACCATTTAATCTCTCTTCAAAGAAATATGGCCCTATAAGTTCGTCATCAATAATACCTGCCCATACGGTGCAACTTAACTGTTGTTGATGCCTTCTTTGATCAATTGCTTTAGGATTTTCTAAAGCCCATACATGAAGGTTGTGATAGTTAAAAATTCCATTTCGGTCAAAGCCTGCTTCATCAGTAAATAGAATATTTTCACAAAAATTCGGATTTTCATCTATTCTGTTTACAACCCATTGACAAAATTGCAAACGGGGACCATAATCTGCAACAGAAAGTCCTTGAACTCGTTGCACGTGATATGGATACATTGCATTTCTTGATAAAATGTTCCATATCGTTGATTTTGATACTCCGATTTCATCCGAAACTGTTCTAACACTAGTAGCAGGATTACGCTCAAATTGTTCAACGATATGGAACTTTATCAAGAAATGCAATGTATCCATATCACGTGCAACAAGTTCAAAAACTTTCTGTTGCAGATTATGTCAATTCGTTTGCAATTTTGCCAATGGGTTGTAAACAGAATAGATGAAAATCCGAATTTTTGTGAAAATATTCTATTTACTGATGAAGCAGGCTTTGACCGAAATGGAATTTTTAACTATCACAACCTTTATGTATGGGCTTTAGAAAATCCTAAAGCAATTGATCAAAGAAGGCATCAACAACAGTTAAGTTGCACGGTATGGGCGGGTATTATTGGTGACGAACTTATAGGGCCATATTTCTTTGAAGAGAGATTAAATGGTCAGAATTATGTACGATTTCTTAGAGAAGAGTTAGGCCACCTTCTTGAAAACGTCCCTTTAATAATACGACAAAACATGTTCATGCATGATGGTGCACCTGCGCATTTTAGCCGTGTTGCCAGAGATCATTTGAATCGAAATTATGGCCAGAGATGGATAGGGCGTGGAGGTCCGGTTGCCTGGCCCTCAAGATCACCAGACATGACTCCACTTGATTCTTATCTATGGGGTCACGTAAAGTTAATTGTTTACAGAAATGCACCCAATAATATTGCTGACTTAAGACAAAGAATAATTCATGGATTTGAAGAAATAAGGAGGGATCCAAATGTTTTTCAAAGAGTTCGGAATTCCTTTGATAGAAGAATAAGGGCCTGCATTCGTGCTGAAGGTGGTCATTTTGAACACCTTATTTAATTCGATTTAAATATCTGTTCATGTTTATACTTTAAAAATAATGTAATCGTATTTACAAATATTGAAAAATTGAAAAAAACTAAAAAAATTAAAATTAAAAAAAAATTAAAAATTAAAATTAAAAAAAATTAAAAATTAAAATTGAAAATTAAAAATTAAATAAAAATAACAAATAAAAATTAAAAAATAAAAATTTTTAATTTAAGAAAAAATTAAGAAAGAGGGATGCCAAGCGGACTACAAATTATGATTTTTTAAACATAAAAGTGGTTATAACTCGGAAACGACTTATTTCCGGACCTATGTTTATATAACATTTTTTTCTTCTTTTTTCGTCCCAAATCACCTCCCGAAGTGGAGCAGGCGATTTTTCGGACACCCTGTATACATACATGAAACCTGTATTTTGTATGTAAGGATCGTTAGACTGTTGATCTATTATATGTTGTTAAAATAAATCAGATAAGTCGTACGAAGATTCAAATCATTTTTATTATTTTCTTTAGATTTTGCTTTCTGATATGTACTAAGCTTACGTAATTCTTGAAAGTATCTTTCCTGAGGAAATTCTTGATCTATGTTTTCCAATGTATTTAATTGTAATATCCGATGAGACATATAACGCATTTTTAACTTAGCTTCGTCTCGCGCTTTACCTCTTAAAGTGCAAAATATAGGCCGACCTTCATGTATTATTTTATTGCATCTTGTACTCGAAACAAATATATCAATAATAGCACTTTTATATTTGAAATATCAAATAATTGTTGTACATGGCTGTTATATCTGCATTTTGCATATGTCACTAAACAATTTATATTGCGTCGTATTCCTCCATAAAATTTTAATGGACACGGAAAACTTAATGTATTAATCATTTGATGCTGTATTTCTTCTCGTATTTTATTTTTATCTACAATTTCATATTCATCAAAAATAACATTTCGATGAATGTGAAATCATCCTTGTAAAACACTAAATTTTTTTTTAATTGATGATTTTGAATTTTGCTGATTACATTTAATTGTCACTACTATCGCTATTGCTAGTTGTATAATTACTATCAGTTGCAGAATCTATTACATTTTTATTTTTCTTAATAATAGTTGAAACATTATCAAGATCGTTATTATTAAATGTAAAATACGTTTTGATCGTAATATATATCGTTGTGGCGTATCGGAAATACATATATTATCATATATATCATGTAATTTGTCATTTGAATATTTTATATTACATCTTTATGTATTAAAGACAAAGGGCTTACAATTTTTTGCAAACCATTATTTTTATTATTATCTTGATTAAATAAAGATTGCATCTTCTTCGTATTTATTGTAACGTTGGATCGAGATTGTAATATATTTTGTACAATATCTCATATATTTTGATTATTATTCCACATCTTTTTATAAGTCATAAATTTTTTATCGTTGAATCTTCTTTTCTGTTTAAAAAATATTTTTTGTAAAAAGCATAAGCAATATAAATAACAGCAATATTAATTATAATACTAACTTTTTATATAAAAGAATATATATTTGAAACAATCATAGCATATTGAAGACAAATATAAATAGGCGTTATTTTAGAACACGGGAAATATTTCCAAAAACTCATTTTATGTTTCAATAAGGACTGTTTGACTTTTTATTAAACATTTTTTTATATTAAATATGTAATATTTCACGTCATAATATACTTCAAAATTGTACTTCAGGAATAATTGTACATTTTTTAGGCATACATATATCAGTTAATTCTTTTTATTTGCAATATTTTTAGTTTTCTCTGAATGAATTTGGCATTCACACAAATATATTTTTCGAAATTTTGAAGACATTTCAAACTTGTTAAAGATTTAAAGCTTCAAATCTTCGAAGTTATCAAAAATAATAGCCTTAGGCTATATTGCAATTAATATTTCTAATATTTTAACAATTTTAACATTCTATTTTTATATTATTTCTGTTTATTTTTAATATAGACATAATAATTTTATAGACATAATAATTTTAATGTCATTTTGAAGCATGTTAAAAATGTGTCTTTATAAAATATGTTACAGAAAGCATTCAACAAATATTTTGAAATTAAATATCTAATGAATTTAAAACTATCTCTATTTAATACATTTGAATCTTCTACATTCGTGTTTTCCTTATTTTTATTATAAAATGTCATAACTTTAATAAACTCGTTTAGGGTATAAATAATTATTTCCAATATTGATATTTAATAAATATTTTTTATGTCAATCTTCATTATTTTGTTTAGAAATTCAATATTAGATTTATTTTGCATTTTAATTTATGTTTAATATTTTAGGTCTTTCTTAAAAATTGTTGAAAAGCTTACTGTTTAAGTAAATCTGTCTGAACGCATGGCAATTATTTCTCAAGTATTTAAAGTGAGTTTCTCGCAAGTGCTTTACGCTGATATAGTTAGTACCGCTATTGTACCGCGAGATGGCTCCGTGGCGAAAGTCTTTCCGTAGTAAGAAGTTAGCGTAGAAAGTATATAAGGCGATAAAACTACTTAACTGATTCCTTGATGTTCAAGGCTTTTCAAGAATGTTAACAACACTTTTATCTTCGATACCACTGGATGTAATATCGTTTCTATTCGCGTTAAAGTAAAAATTTGGATTTGAAAACGTGATTATGTTTTAACTGAATATTGAAACCAAACTAATCTTTTAGATTTAAAAAATATCTTGGTGTGGATAAATATATTAGACAAAATTTCAGCTCGCATTTTATATGTTACCGATGTAATACCTGTGCATAAAAGAGATTACTCATCAAAAATAAGTATATCAGAAAAAACCACCTATTACTGTCAAAAAGTTCTATCGCAAAATTGAATGCCATATTTATGAATAACTTATTTCCAATTTTATTCAATCGTTTAGCGCAAATTTTTAGTTAATATAAACTTGCTTAACGTTAAATAGAGACTCTCTTAATCGCGATTACGTCACAAATTGATAGAGCAACATATTAATATTAAAACATAAATATATATAACATTCAATTTTGTAACAGGTACTTTTTTGAAAATAAGATTTAATATGAATAAATATATTGATTACTATTCAGTAAAAAGAAAAATTAAATATATTTGAATCAAACCTGTTTTGAAAATATCAATTATTATTTTAAATACTGGAACATATATTGCTCTTTCTTCTATAAAAGTTCGAATATGTTCCATATTATAATATGCATTCAGAAGAGATTGACATAAACTATTGAATGCGTATGTATTAATTATTTTTACTAATTTGTTTTCTAATTTTATTTCTCGAAGGCAATTGCCATTTTTTTAATGAGTATATTTTGTTTTGGTTTTAGAATTTTATTTTTTATTTGTATTTTCTTTTTCAGACTCATCTAAATTTATATTGTTGAAATCAGTTGTGTGCCTTTTTCTTTTTTGGTTAGTTATTCGAAGTTTTGCTTTAATTCTGAAATGTCCTGACTTGTGATAGGATATATTTTAATAATGTGATCCTTTATAATTGATTACTGTTGCAAGTACATATATATTTTCTTGATTATCAATTGATATTCGGAATGCACACGAAAGGCGATATAAATAATTATTACCAAGCATTCTGTATAATAATATGCTTACCATCAATATTACCGTAATCAGCATTTTTTGATAAATAATGGCTCTTAAAATTGATTCCGCATTGAATTTCTGTTTCATTGTAAATTTTTTGAGATATCTCCCCATTCTTTGCTTTTAAATCGGATGCGGACTCGCCTACCATACACTTTTGTAATTAATAAATTCTGATATTCTTTGTGCGTTAATGTAATTGTAAATGTTTTTTCCTTATTTATATTAGTAACATCATTTAAAGTATTAATAGATTGACTACTCTCATTTTTATTTTTATTACACGAATCTTTTTCAAAGAATTTCCTACCTAATAATTCGTGCAAATTGTAAATGTCACAAACAACATATGAATATAACGTTTACGCTTTAATATGTCCATGATTTGATAATTTTTCTTTAATTTCTTGCCAAATAGGAGCTGTTTTTGAGATTACCTTATTATTTATTAATATATCATTTTTATATTTTAAAATAGTATTTACAAGAACGTCATGAGAAACACTTGGTTTTCTTCCATTTATCTTCCATAAAAGTTCGAATATGTTCCATATTATAATATGCATTCAGAAGAGATTGACATAAATTATCGAATGCGTATGTATTAATTACTTTTACTAATTTGTCTTCTAATTTTATTTCTCGAAGGCAATTGCCATTTTTAAAGATGGGTACATTTTGTTTCGGTTTTATAATTTTATTTTTTATTTGTATTTTACATTTGTATTTTATTTTTCAGACAGTAAATTTTTTGAGCTATTATATCTCCCCATTCTTTGCTTTTAAATCGGATGCAGACTCGTCTACCATACACTTTTGTAATTAATAAATCCTGATATTCTTTGTGCGTTAATGTAATTGTAAATGTTTTTTCGTTATTTATATTAGTAACATCATTTGAAGCATTGATAGATTGACTACTCTCATTTTAATTTGTAAGAAATACTTAAAAACGTAAAAATCAAAGGAAAATATTAAATATATTTTTCAATATAAAACTTAATAAGTACATACTGAATTTTGAGGTTTAACAGAACGCAGTTTCGATTTGTAGTACGTCTCCTCCTCTTCCTCTTTCTCATCCGAAAAAACTGCCGCAGCTTCTTCTTGATTGCTGTTTTCCTGTTGGTTTTAATATGATGGTTAGTCCAAAACTAAGTTTCCCTAATTCTTTTCTCCCAAGAAACGACAATTAGCAGATCTCTCGGGCGTGAGATACTCTTGTTTAGGTATGCTGAAAACATTGGTAAAATTTTTTGCCGAAGCGACATCGCAATTGTTAGTATGCTCCTTGGATCGATTTTTTTTAGCGTGTCACAAAACTTTACCAGTGTTTTCAGCATACCTAAACAAAAGTTTCTGACGCCCGAGAAATCTGCTAATTGTCGTTCCTTGGGAGAAAAAAATAAGGAAACTTATTTTGGGACTTTTTTTGGTCCTTTGATATTTATTTTCCTTATTTAAAGACAATTCTTTCGGAGGAGATTTTATAAATAAATTCTTCTTCTTCATCAACCGTGTGCCGTCCACTCCTGGACGAAGGCCTCCTCCATACTTCTCCATGCCGTCCTGTCCTGTGCAGCCCGGATCCAGTTGACTCCGGCTTGTCTCGTCAGATCATCCCTCCATCGCAGCTGCGGTCTGCCAGCGCTTCTTGTAGTTGCTCTTGGTCTCCACGTTAACAGTCTTTTGGTCCATTTGTCGTTGGAACTTCTAACTACGTGTCCGGCCCACCGCCACTTGAGAGTTGCTGGATGATGTCAGTGACTCCTGTATGCTGTCTTATTACATCGCTCCTCACACGGTCCCTCAAGCTCACCCCCAACATCGCTCTTTCCATAGTTCGCTGTGTGACGCGGAGTTTTTCAGCACTCCGCTGTGTGATTGTTAAGGTCTCGACCCCGTACGTCGCCACTGGTAGCACACATGCTTCATAAACTTTCCTCTTCAAGTTTATGGGTACTCTCTTGTTCTTAAGAATGTGACTGAGTTTACTGTAGGCAGCCCATGTTAATCCAATTCTCCTCCTTAGTTCGGCAGTTTGGTTATCTCTGCCCATCTTGATATTGTGGCCCAGATAAACGTATTCAGAGACCTTTTCAATGATTTCTCCGTCCACTGCTATTATCTGTTCATCCACTCCCATCACTTTTGTTTTTAACAGGTTCATGTTGAGGCCCACCGCCTTTGAAGCATCGTTCAATTCCTCAAGCATTTCAGCGAGCTTGTTTGGGTCTTCGCTTATCAGTACAATGTCGTCTGCATACCGCAAATGGTTCAGGTACATGCCGTCGATGCAGACGCCTCTTCGTTCCCAGTTAACGTTTTTCATGGCATATTCGAGTGCTGCCGTAAACAGTTTTGGCGATATCGTATCGCCTTGCCTGATTCCTCGCTTCACTGGAATTTTGTCGGTCGTCCATCCTTCGCTTAATTTCACCTTCATGGTAGCGCCATCATATATATTTTTGATGAGCCTTGAATATCTTGAGTCGATGCGTGCCTCATCCATCGCTGCTAGGACCGTCCAAGTCTCCACAGAATCAAAAGCTTTCTGGTAATCAACATAAGCCAAGCACAGGGGGATATTGTACTCCGTACTTTTTTCTATTATTGTACGCAGAGTGTGAAGATGATCGATAGTGCTGTATCCTTTTCGAAACCCGGCTTGTTCCGTTGGTTGGTACTGATCCAGCTTGTTTGTGAGTCTTTTTGCTATGATTTTGGTAAGCAACTTGTAGAGGACGCTGAGTAAGCTTATGGGTCTGTAATTCTCTATGCCGGCAGGGTCTCCTTTTTTGAACAGGATACCTACCTCGGCGTTTTTCCAGTTTTCAGGTATCTGACCTTTCTCCAGGCACTTGTTGAAGAGTAGGCATAGCATCTCTTCCAGGGCGTTTCCCCTTTTTTTTTTTTTTTTTTTTTTTTTTTGCGATGCGGCGCAGGGCGGAGGAATCCTTTTAACGGATACCCCTGGGGCCGGCCCCAGAAGTTATGTGGGACTCATCCAGCGGCGATACCATGTCCCAAGTGGTTGACCGGGGCTAGCCCCGATCCCCCACAAAGGACAACAAATCACCGCTGGCCCTACCCACTAAACCTCCGCCCGTTCAGCCGAGGACGCTCCCCTTCAGGCTGTTGTCCGGGATCTGGGATCCGCCTTAGCATACTACCATGATCCCGGTCACCTTGCGCTTTCGCGCTCACCTTCCGGCAATCTTCCTCGACAGAACATATCCCTATCCCTCCCTTCCCATACCCATACCCCCCTTCCCCCACTCTCCTTCCCCATCCCAACCTCCCTTCCATAACCCCATGACACCCCCCTACCCCCCCCCCCCTTCCCCCAGAACCCCCCTTCCCCCCACACACTCCTTCCCCATCCCAACCTCCCTTCCATAGCCCCCCATAACACCCCCCTACCCCCCCTTCCCCCCAAAAAAAACCCCCTTCCCCCCATTCTCCTTCCCCATCCCAGCCTCCCTTCCATAGGGCGTTTCCCCCTGCTTTCAGCATTTCTACCGTAACTCTATCTTCGCCCGGGCTCTTCCTATTTTTTATTTCCTTTAAAGCAGCCCTAACTTCCTCTCGTGTCACATCAGGTATGTCTTCTGACCCGACATTTCGTATTTCTTACCGGGTGTATGCTGTCCTTGGCGCGGGCACTTTTTCCGCATAGAGGTCTTCATAGAATTCTTCTATTATTTTTACGATTCCTGCTTTTTCGTACCGTGTGATTCCTCTGGCATCTCTCATGCAGCCTATCCTGATTTTGCCTCTGCTTTGCTTCGATCTTAGCACTTTCATGTTCAAATTATCTTTCATCTCTTGCTCAATTAGTCTCGTGTTGTATGCCCGTACGTCTCTTCTGATCGCCTTCTTCGTTTGCTTGTTTACTCCTCGGTATTCTGGAGACTCTCGGCTAGTTAGGCGCCTTTTCTCGATCAGCTCTTCTGTCGCGGCTGTTATTTTTACGGGCGTCACTTTTCGCAGGGCGCACACTCTCTTGACTGATTCTAGGACTCCTTTTTCGATCTTCTCGTTTAGCTGGTCAACATCCAGGGCTGATAGGTTTTCTTTAGTTCCAAGTTTTTGTTCGATGTATCTTTGATAGTCGGCTGCCCTTCCCTGAATTTCTGCAGCAGTTGGTCTCGGTACTCTCAAGATCTTCTTCTTTCTCTCCATTCTTAAATTCATAACTATTTTACATCTGACCATCCTGTGGTCACTACCGGTGTTGAATCTGCTAAGAACTGACACGTCTTTGCAGATTCTTCTGTCCGTCATCATGATGTAATCGATTTCATTTCGCACCGTGCCATCCGGGCTGATCCATGTCCATTTTCTTTGCGGCGGTTTTTGGAAGAAAGTTGGTAAGCAATAAAGATTTTCTTTTTGCAAGAAGTCGATAAGCATCTGTCCTCTTTCATTCCTGGAGCCCAGGCCATATCTTCCAATGTTCTCCGGGTCCGCATCTATTCGTTGGCCTACCTTGGCGTTGAAATCACCCATGACGATTGTAAGTTAGCAGGCGCCCTCACCCTTCGCGGTGGCAATGTCTTCGTAAAGCTGTTCTGCTTCTTCGTCCGGATGAGACGATGTGGGCGCATAAGCTTGTATGATCTTGATGGCATACTGTGGATTCGGATTGATTACCATGAACAAGACACGATCGGATATCGCTTTCATCTTTGACACTAAGTGTTTCATATTTTTATTTATCATGATTGTGACTCCTCCCTGTCGCACCGTGTCGGCGTTTCTCTGGAAGAGCAAGTGCCCCGATTTCAGGGTGGTGATTGCTTCACCCGCCAGTCTTGTCTCGCATAACCCCAGTATGTTCCATTTTACGCCGGCTAATTCCGCTTCTAATGATGTGAGGTGTTCTTCCAGTCTCATCGTCCGGATATTATAGGTGCCGATGAATAACTGGTTGTTCTTCGTCTTTTCTTTTGGAGTCGAATTTTCGTCCCCCCCAGAATCCGTGGGACAGACTGTATTAACAGTGCGGGATTCTGAGCGTTTCGCTCCACCCGCCTGGGGTACATAAGTTTTAAGATTCGACATTTCATAAGTGGAGGGGTGTTTGGCGATTGAAACACCACGCTTACCGCTGCGTGTTGGTGAGTCGCAGTGTCTTGGCCGTTCCTATGGTTTCCATCTCCGCCCAGGCTTCTTATCACGCCGTCCGTACCGCTGGTTACCCGCTCCGCTCGACGTGATGACGACGAAGCTGCTGCCCTCCGTCCAGATGGGTTTTGGTGGCATTTCCTCTAACCACGGGACCATCACCCTCCCTCAAAGTTCCTCCGCCCAGAGCCGTTGACTTTGAGGGGTGCCGGTTATTTACCGCCGCCTGCCCTCGGCGTTGAGTCGCTGGCTGTACAGTCTTCTCCTATACTGTAGCGAGGTCACTCGGCCAGACGATATGATAATTACTATTTTACTTACTACTATATTATTGTTCTTAAATTCTTCAACGTGTAAGTTTAATAAATGTGTTCTTAAGTCGGTTGGACTTTTGTAAGAACAATTAGCACAACAAGTACATTTTAAAGTATCATTGTTCAATATCTTTAAAAATGGTCCAATTTTTTAAAAATAATATTGTTCTTTTATGTGATCTATGCCATGTTGCTCTTCTAAATGCTTGACAGCATTAGATCCAAATTTAAAAATAATAGTTGTGGTTTTAGTATCGCACAAAGTGCATTTTAATTTATTTTGTTCATCAGTTTCAATAAATAATTTTATCCACACTTTTTTATCTTTCAAAGAAATATCTTTATGGGAATCCTCTAAGTGCTCTTTCACATGAGTGTAATCATGTTTTAAACAAAAAATTTCATTACACATTCGACTATTTGATGGATATATTTGATGTGTTATCTAGTCGTCGATAATACATCCATTTCCATGTGAGTAGGTTCATTTCCATATTTTTGGTCCTAAATGTTGTTGACACAACTGTAGAATAAGCTGTTTTTGTAGAAGGGACCAGTTGTTTTTGATTGTACACGGGGATGTACACGGGAGTGTACACGGGTATGGAAATTTGTTGAGCTACGTTATTAGCTGACTGATGTAATGAAGGTTGTAGGAATTCGGCGCTTTTTCCACTCGTCAAAGAATTAATATTCAATTGGGGATAATAAGAAAGCAGCTGAGTCACCGGAACATCGAGATAAGCAAGTTCTTTATTGGCGGCTTTTGTGTACTTTTCTGTGGCTGCTTTCTGTTTGAATGTAATTGCCTACCGCTATTTCCGGTTGGTAGCTTAATTTTTGAGATTCAAAGGAAGCACCGTCGTTCGACGGTATTTCCGCTTGCTGTTGATATTCTCTGTAATATTGTATTGATGGAATATTTTGCAAAATTTGGCTTGGCTGTTTGTACTGTGCTTCGTGTACAGCGTATTGATTAGGGTGAATATATCCTTCAGATGGTAGGTTATATTTTACATCTTGAAGATGAATATATTGTTCGGAATTACTATTCAAAGTACTATATTGATTCGGTATTTGATATTGCTGGTGATTGGGTTGGACGGCGTATTTCGTTTCATCAGTCTGAATATTCTCGTTCTTGACTTTATTCTCAGCCTTTAGATTATCCCTTTCTATATCTTCTAGATTAATTATAAATAAATAAATATGCAAAAATAGTCCAAAAGTAAGTATTCCTATTTTTTCCTTACCATTTCCTATTATTATTTACATGCATGTCATGTGTACGTAAATGTTGTTTTATAATTATGAAATTGTAATTCTTATATACTTTGTGACATAGAACACATTGAAACTTATCAATTAATTTGAATTTGAATTTGAAACAACTAATTTGAAATTTTGCACTTCCTCTGTTGGTTCAATTTGTGTTTAATAGTTAAGTGGCTAATTGTTTGATTTGTAAATTTGTAAATAGGGACACTTTTTTAGTATCACAAAGTATGCATTTTAATTTAGACGAATTCTCTAATTTTTCAAAGCATCCCAACCATTTTTTTCTTTTAGAGAAATTTCATTATCGTATTTATTAAATGTTCACGGACGTGAGTATAATCCTTTTTTAATGTGAAAATTTCATTACACATTGTACACATAACATCTGAGTTATTTATAGCCTTATAGTACAGCCATTTTTCCAACTATGAACATTTCTATCCATAGTATTCTGTGAACAATAACAATACAATTAAAATCAGCTAATTTTTGTCATAAAATATTATTTTTAAATTAGATTAATATTCAGATCGAACCCTTAATTAAAAAGTGTGTACAATGTTATATTTTTGATACAGTAGTAATCTGCAGATAATATACTATGAAAATATGTTATTAAACAATTTTTGGCTCGTGTTAAAATATTAGGTATCATGAAATTATCGCCGCGGACCTTATACGGCGCGGCCTTTTTAAATTGTGAAATTAAATTTTTACTTTAATCATCTTGAAAACTCACATTACTATTTATTCTCTAATTTAATAATATATTTTTGATTTCGATTTCTTTTTACTTTTTGCAATTATTGAAGACGCTTTTAATACACACACACACACACACACACAAATTAACAGTTATTTCGATTAAATGTATTATCAGACAAGTGCTAATTTTTTTACGACTTATATTATGACTTCTGCTTTTTTGATTCCTAATGTAAAACAACAATAATGTTATATCAAATAAATTAAAATTAAGACTAAAATGTTTAGAAACTATAATTCATATTATAAATAGTTAGAATTATAAATACTAAATTAGAATAATAAATAATATTTGTTCACGTCTCTCCGTACAACGGTTAGCTGGGTGGAGACGGGATTTTGGAAAGTTCTCGATCGCCTCACAGTTGATTTTCGTATGCTCCCTTCACACGGTCACTCGCGTTCGCACTCGTAATTCGCCGTCTCTCTCTTTCGCACTTTCTATAATTTATATTAGATAAGCTAAACGCACGTGGCACTCGCTAGTACGATCCAGACAAGACTGGCCGAAGCCGCGCACAGGAATTCGCCAGGTTTCGCCCCTCGCCCTGAGCCTTTGATTACTCAGGGGCGAGAGGAGAATCCCGGAATTCGCAAAAAAAATTATTTGTCTCGTCCCGTCTTGATCGCCAGCGACGTAACCGCGGAATTAGCGGCCCGCAGCCGAACAATATTAAAATAATAATACTTTCGTGTAATAAAAATAAAAATGAGAGTAATCAATTTAGCAATGCTTCAAATGATGTTACTAATATAAATAACGAAAAAACATTTACAATTACATTAACGCACAAAGAATATCAGGATTTATTAATTACAAAAGTGTATCGTAGGCGAGTCCGCATCCGATTTAAAAGCAAAGAATGGGGAGATATAATAGCTCAAAAAATTTACAATGAAACAGAAATTCAATACGGAATCAATTTTAAGAGCCATTATTTATCAAAAAATGCTGATTACGGTAATATTGATGGTAAGTGTATTATTATACAGATGCTTGGTATGTTATAGCCCTGAATAGCTATAACTACTTAAATTACATCCGCTTGACAACGCGCTGGCCGCGAAAAAACCGCATACGCAGCGAGTCACGCGCGAAATCAAAAAATTACAAAATGCAAGCGAAGCGAAGGAGACTTCAAATTTTCTTCGCTTGCACCCGGGACTTTGACTAAGAGGGCCTGTTACCAGGCACCCTTTCCGATCAAAAGACTCCAAAATCCGGCTCTAAAACCGAACAATAGACGCGCTCGCGGCAGTCGCAAATTAAGAACCGAATTAAGTGTAACGCCGTCGCTAAGATAATAACATACGCGACCCGCCAAACGTTCTAAGTTATACGAACGTCACCGAACGACCGTAATCCTAAACCATTCAAGGATACGACGCGAGTACTCTAACTGAGATAAAAGTGAAATAAAAGTGTAAACAGTTTAAATAAAAATCAAATATATTTCTACGAAGATCTACAGTTTATTCATAATATATAAGATCCCGGATCGGACAACCCTGACATCCAGAGATCTCAATTTCTCTGGAAATTCGACGCGACCCCTGTGCCTTACCCGAGGCACACAACAGGCAATAATTATTTATATCGCCTTTCGTGTGCATTCCGAATATTAATTGATAATCAAGAGAACACATATGTACTTACAGTAATCACTTAACAGTTATACATTATAAAGGACCACATTATATTAAAATATCACACAAGTCAGGACATTTCAGAATTGAAGAAGCAAAACTTCGAATAAACGACCAAAAAAGAGAAAGGCACACAACTGATTTCAACAATATAAATTTAGATGAGTCTGAAAAATAAAATACAAATGTGAAATATAAATAAAAAATAAAATTATAAAACCAAAACAAAATGTACCCATCTTAAAAAATGGCAACCTTCAAAAAATAAAATTAGAAGACAAATCAGTAAAAGTAATAAATACATGCGCATTTGATAGTTTATGTCAATCTCTTTTGATTGCGTATTATGACACGAAACATATTCGAACTTTTATTTAGATAAATGGAAAAGAAAAATATTTTATGTTAGAAAAATCACAAAAAAACAACATAAAATGCGAGCTGAGATTTTGTCCAATTTATTTACCCCAAATGTTCAAGGCAAAATAAATAAAATTAATTGTTGTTGTAGCGTTGGCTACATTACGAGTAAAACAATGATCGACTGCGCGAGCATTGAACAAGAAATATTCTGCTCAAATGGCTGTACAAAAAAACGTAATACTATAAATACAGTTTAATAAATTTATAATTTATATTTTATACAGTTACTTAATTATTATATTAATTATATAATTTGTATATATATTTATTTAATTATTATATTAATTATATAATTAATATTTATTTATTTAATATATATTATTTTAGGTCCGTTGATTTTTCATTATCGAAACGTACAATACACAGATAGAAGAGAAAGATACTTCAGGTTAAAAGACTTACCCGCGCAATTTAAATTATTAATTGATAAGCAAACAAATACCTATATACTTTCTGGAGTAATTAATTATAAAGGGCCACACCAAATCAAATCTGACTCCGGACATTTTACAACATTATGTTTTCATTATGAAAACAAAACATGGATTGAATATGATGATTTGAGAAACAAAGAAAAAATAATACCTAATACTTTTAGGTCAGATCCCCAATTATTAATATATGTTTTAAATAAATTATAAAATTGAATGTTAAATTAATTATAATAATTAATTGAATGTTGAATTATAAAATTAAATGTTAATTAAATAAAAATTAATTTTCAATAATTTTGTGTCCAAAAACATTATTTTGTTTTACTATAGGAAAATACCTCTATCTAGTAATTTTGTACGCTGTTTTATGATTTTCCGGCGTTGTTTAAACTTATTTTCCGCTAACTTATAAGACGTTCTCCTCAGGTTCGTTGCACTCGTTCGCGGGAATGCATTAACGTTTATGATGATCGGGAATTGTTTGACGATTGTGCTTCAAAATGACGAGAAATAGCGATCGATCGAAATAGGCAATGGTAATTTCGAGCAGGAATTACATTCGAAGTGGAAAAAGACAGAATCGTTCAGACTCTCGTTTTCGATCGTATTCGCGTTTGAGACCGATTTAAAATCCGCTTAACAATAATTTATTATGAGGGTATTATTACCAAAGTACTAAGAACCACAAACGATGTCATAGGTATGTACACGTGACAAAAGAGGAAGACATCAATTTTCAAAAAATCTGCTAACAATCTAGACCTAGACAATAGTAGAAAATGGGAAGTCAATCTTTTTCATTGCGCGCGACAATCGGCTAACTCGGGTTCTAAAATAATTTGTCAATGTAATATTATGAGACACATAAGACAAAGATACAAGAGAAAGATTGCTATTATTGGATATTATAAGTACAGAGTATGGCTGGTATCTGGAATAAAGAAGGGATCAAAGTTACTGGTGACCCACTCGTGATAATGCAATCTTTTGCTTTACTTATTGTTAGCTTCTCTTTCAGGATGAACTTTACGGACATAAAACTCTCTCATCAACATCAAGATATAGCTTGTAGGTGAGTTTCATTTTCAAATTATGGAAATCTAATTTATTTAAATCTTTGATATTAGAAATTTAAATAACTTTACAAATATTTTAAACATGTTAAAATAATTTTTACCTATCTATATACACGAATCTTATAATTATTATAAACATTCTATTAAATATTTATAAAAATTCTATTAAAAATATTTCTATTTTATATTTTTTGAAATAGAATCTAGAATGTTAAAATGCATATGCAACAATAATGTAAAGCACATCATCTATCGACACTGCAGTATTGGCAATTTTTCAACTCTTTGAGACTTTTCTGACTAATATTTAAATTATCTGATTCATTGATTCGTATGTTATTTCGTTCTTTTAATCTAAAAGTTATAATAATAACAATATTATCTACAAAATTTAAAACACAATATGAAATGTATTTAAATTAGTAAATATCATTAAAGAAATAATTCTCTCGTTTTTTTGTAAATATCATAACATAATACAATGAATATCAATTCCGATTTTCTTATTTTAATATCTTTTCGGTGATATGCTGAATATAGTAGTACAACATCTCTATATATCTTTATGAAGGCAAAGAGATTTATTGAAAGTAAAATATATTATTTCACATTAAAGAGCCTCATTAAAGTCTTAGTTTTTTTTATATACTTGACATTGCATCGCCACCGCATTGGTTGACATTTCAGCGCATAAATTAAACCTACAGTTTGTAAGATAGTGGCAGAAACGATAACGTACAGCACCCAGTGACGTGGAGCCCACGGGATGGCAAACGTGTAATCTGCTCGCGGCAATCCGATTGCGATTAATCTACCCTTTCGTCATTTGCGATGCGTTCCGCCTTCTCATTCGATATCCGCGGAGTATCGAACGTCCAAGTATGATTCGGGAGAACGCATCTATGCCCACACACGTGTCCACCGCGTGTCCGGTGCTCATGGCGGGTTTATACGCAGGTACCCCTATATGAACAAGCGCATATGGGTCGCTGCCAGTGACAGGGAAATACTGCTGCTGCTGCTGCTCTGCTGCTAACTACTGCCTTTTACTCTAAGTTATAGCGGCATGGATCCAATGCCACGCTGGCTCTGCGCCGGCCTTTTAACTTTGACGAATGTGCGCTGCGTCGAATACGTGTCGAAGATTTTTACAAAATCGGTGACAATAACTCTCGATCATAATTAACGAATGGAGATTTGCAATAGGATTTATGCACCTTTGAAGCTTCTGACAGCGCAAGTTTTAGGATGCAAATAAATCTAGATTTTAAAGCCAACAAGTTTATTTAAAAAATATTGAAGAGAAGATCTCTCAACTATATGTGTACCCGTGCCTTCGATTTTACCACGGACACCTTAAAGTAATTTATATTTTTGCCGGAGCGAAAGACAGGTGGATAAGAATGAGAATCCGGTTAATAACAAAGAGTTTATTTTAACTGTTAGTTCCGAACTCTTGGACCGACAGGGCTCTTTCGAGATTACGTGAGCTTATTATTTAAAGAAACGCGAGTGGATTAACGCCGCGACACTTGATTGACGACAGTGGTGGAATACCAAAAGGGTGGAATAACGATAACTTCCACGGATCGATCTATCCTTAGCGAGAGGTTTTCGAGCAGTGCCCTTTTTCCGAGATATAAGATTCGTTCTACCGGGAACGGTTTGACTCGAAAACAACTAGGCGGTCGATCGTACGATGTAGTCTTCCAATCGTCGATCGACTTGTTTGTCTTGAATTTGGCTATTTACTTTGTGACGTAGAAGCCAAAAAACTAAATCGAAGATAACAGCCTTTGTCGTTCGAATACAACGTGTCGTTCGAGAATGTCCGAGAAAACATAAATTTAACGACCTCGTAATATAATATTCCTTCTCGAACAATATGCTTTTTACATTATTTTTTATTGCTTAAAATATTAGTCTTAGCTCTCTTAGTTTATATAAAAAATATTAATTTATTAGTTTTTTTTTAAACTGTAAAAAAACATTAGAAAATATAAATAAATGTTAAATTATATATAATATGTAATTATATATAATATATACTCTTTAATCTATATAACAAAATTAAATTAATTGCAAATTGCCCACAAAAAATTGTCAATATTAGTCAAGTTTTAATTCTTCATTTACAAAATGTATCTAAAATTTAAAGTACATTTTACTTCGTATTTGACAGAATGGAGAACTCTTTCAAGAATCTTTAACGTCAATGATCAATGAGGAGTAAACACTCGCTTCAATGTAGGTCGGCGATGACCTCTTCAACTCATTTATTCGCGTCCGTCCTTCTTTTTTTATCATCTCTCAACTACTTTGGTAAAGTCACCGATAACAATCGCATCGATTCGGCTTTTCTACTTGGCATCGCCTGATCCACTGGACTCGTAGAATATCTTTTTAATTTAAACTTAGTGGCGAGTTTCGCGTAATAAGGAAAATATTATCAGACTTCTGCCGAACGGTCA